>NC_090898.1:1634453-1714828 GCF_040956055.1 Brachionichthys hirsutus | reverse complement strand
GCTGCGGCGGAGCAACCTGGCCTTGCGTCAGCGCTGTGAGGAGATGGAGGGATGGCAGCGGAGGACGAGAGAGGAAAGAGACTTTCTCAGCTGTCGCTTCCAGGAAGCCAGAGCCCTGGTGGAGAGGCTGGCCCAGGAGAACCACTCCTTACAGGGCCTGGTGAACGGGCCGGCCCCCCCCTCCATCCACTGCAGCAGCGCCAGCCAGACTGAAGACCTGCAGGGCTGTCGGTCCAGGAATGGACCGCTGGAGGGGTCGCAGGTGGGCCAGAAGGACGAGGCGCGTCACACAGTCACACACTCACACAGTCACACACACTCACACAGACGCACACACTCACACAGACGCACACACTCACACACTCGCACACTCGCACAGTCTCGCACACTCGCACAGTCACACACACTCGCACACACACACAGTCGCACACTCACACAGTCACACACTCGCACACTCACACACACACACACTCGCACACTCACACACTCACACACACTCACACACACTCACGCACACTCGCGCACACTCGCACGCTCACACTCACACACTCGCGCACACTCACACACTCGCGCACATTTGCACAGTCACACACTCACACTCGCGCACACTCGCACACTCACAGTCACACACACTCATGCACACTCATGCACACTCGCGCACACTCGCGCACTCTGTCGCACACTCACACACTCGCACACCCGCGCACACTCACACGCCCGCGCACACACTCGCACACTCGCACACTCACACACTCGCACACTCGCGCACACTCGCACACTCGCACACACACACACACTCACACACTCGCACACTCGCACACACACACACTCACACACTCGCACAGTCGCACACTCACACACACTCCCTCGTTCCACCACTGAAGAGCTCCCACTCGGGTTTGACGGAGAACCTGTTGTGTGTTTCTCAGACTCTGGAGCAGCAGTGGAGGAAGAGGGTGGAGGAGACGGATCAGCACACCCAGACCATGCCGCCACGCAGCCTGGTAAGACTCGCCACCCCGTTCACCCGTTCGCCCGTTCACCCGTTCACCCGTTCACCCGTTCGCCCAGTGAAAGCCGTTTAGAATCATCGGGAAGTTGCTGCTTCGTCTCCAGTCAGTTTAAGAGCCTTTAAAATGCAGCGTCCAACAATCCGAAAGCGGAATGTTTCCTGATCTGCTCAGTCTGGTTTCTAAATGGAATAAAGTACTACAGCGTAATATTAGAAAGGAATAAAGTACTACAGCGTAATATTAGAAAGGAATAAAGTACTACAGCATAATATTAGAAAGGAATAAAGTACTACAGCGTAATATTAGTCTATTGCTGCCTTCATCAATCTGTTTATCTTTCACTATTATTTAAACTCGTAACTTGTCTATTGTACTGTACTATTGTATTTTATCACTGCTGCGTACATTTTCCTCTGTCGGGTGGTTTTATGTTTATTTTATGTTATTTTTTTAGCATCAGAAATGTGCGCCTGTGCACCTTATCTGTTTCACCGTGGGAGTGTGGGAAGCATCCTCCCGAATCTTTGCATGTCTTTGACATCTGAAGGAATTGACAAATAAAGCAACTTTGACTTTGACTCCACATGGACACTGAAGAATCCTACCAGCAGAGGGATATGAAATCCCCGGTATGCCGGATCCACACATCCTGTTGTTGTTAGACGCTCTGAGTGGCGGTAAAACGGAGCACGGCACCGTGTTAGATGCTCTGAGTGGCGGTAAAACGGAGCACGGCACCGTGTTAGATGCTCTGAGTGGCGGTAAAACGGAGCACGGCACCGTGTTAGACGCTCTGAGTGGAGGTAAAACGGAACACGGCACCGTGTTAGACGCTCTGAGTGGAGGTAAAACGGAGCACGGCACCGTGTTAGACGCTCTGAGTGGAGGTAAAACGGAGCACGGCACCGTGTTAGACGCTCTGAGTGGAGGTAAAACGGAGCACGGCACCGTGTTAGACGCTCTGAGTGGAGGTAAAACGGAGCACGGCACCGTGTTAGACGCTCTGAGTGGAGGTAAAACGGAGCACGGCACCGTATTAGACGCTCTGAGTGGAGGTAAAACGGAGCACGGCACCGTGTTGTTAGACAATCCAATCACCCACTGTTCCTTGTTCTTTCGCTTGAATGTCTTTGAACACAGCCTGTGGAAGGTGCAAACGACTTCCTCCAGTTGTTGAAGAGCCATAAAGAGAAACTGGAAGAAGGGATGAGAGAGCTGAAGAAGAAGAACGAAGAGCTGGAGAGGGAGCGGAACGAGGGGGAGAAAGAGAGAGAACGAATGAGGCGCTGCATTGACCAGCTCCGGACCAAACTGGCCCAGGCACAGGTAGAACCATGAACGGTTATCTCTGAATGCAGTAACGTCTGTAGGCTTTAGTCTTTAACCCAAATCACAAACGAGGCACACGAGTTTCACCACAGCATAACTTATATCCACCATGATGAGAGGAAAGGAAGTGATAAAAGTCACTGATACCACACATCTATGAAATCTAGAAACCCACCAGCACACCCAGTTCACTGAACTGGGACAGAAGCCAGGCGGGCAGCTGGTCTCAGAGCGCAGACCTCCCCCAAGCCGCTCGGTCCCCTCCTAACTGGATCTACACCGTCCACACGGTGATCTGGATCAGCACCAGAAGGTTCTAGATTGTCCAGCTAGCACTCCCAACATTTCCTGGACGTGTGATCCAGGTCCGTCCGTAACGTTTTGAGTTGTGGTGCTAACAGACAGACGACTCGTCTCCTGGCTGAGGTGTGATTCCAGTGGGATTAGGTTTAAAGGGCCAGCGTGGAATTCTGGTCAATCATTGCTCAATGACTGTGTTTTTCCAGGCGAGCAGTGTCGCTGAGGAGGCTGTCCAGCACCGCTCAGAGGCGCAGCACTCCTCTGACTGGTACGCCACGCTCCTCCTCGCCTGCCGGCGCTAAGCGTTCCGGGCTGGGTGCCGCTTGGTGAAACGTAGCTCCGCTGTGGTAGTGGGTGGTTAGCTTTTCTTCCTCTTAACGACGGCGTGACCTCAGATGTCTTCCTCCCTGTCTCTCTGCTCCCCCCCCCCCCCCTCCAGCTCTAGCCTGGCTAAACTCACAGAGCAGCTTCAGGCCACGCAGGGCAGGTGAGCCTCTGCTCTGTGGCGTCCTCTCGCCGTCGCATGTCCTCCGGCTGTGGCTCTGTCCGTGCTTCCTGCCTGTTTCCTCTGTTTCAGTCGCTGCGTCTCTGTAAAGGGCTCTTTTTTTCACGGCCTTACTTTGGTGAACTTGTTGCGGCTGTAGGTATCGCGACTTGGAGGAGAAGCTCGATTACCTGCAGAAGAGCTCGGCCCAGCGGGACAGGACCGAAGCGCTCCTCAAGCAGAAGGACAAAGACTGCGCCCAGGTACGAACACGAGGGAGTCGACGATGGGCCCGACAGGAAGCTCCGGGATCACGTTGATGTGCAGCTCATTCATAGATCTTATAGTGCGCTTCTGAAATGTGTTTCCTCTAATGCCTAAACGGCGCCGCTGGACTTGATCGGTTTGACGTGGACAAGCTGCTCGGCCTCCGACGGCGCTGACCTTCATTACTTTTGCAGCTGGCGAAGGACTGCGAGTCTCTGAAGGCGCAAGCAACGTCTCTTTTGGGAGAGCTGAATGAGAGACAGAGTTGCCTGGAGAAAAGCGAAAATGAACGCAAAGCACTGGATGAAAAGTAAGTGGTCTGTGGGGCGTGTGTGAGGTGCTGAGGGAACGAGCGGGCCGGCGCCTCCGCGGTAAGGAGCTGCAGGCTACACAGAGTAACGGACCCGTGTGTCCAGGCTGTGCAGCAAGATGAAGGCCCTGCAGGCGGCGGAGCGCGAGCTGGAGCAGCAGAGGAAGCAGCAGCACGTGGCCACGGACAAGCTGCTGCTCCAAAAGGACAGCCTGGAGCAGGCCCTGAAGACCGAGAGGCACGTCGTCACAGAGGAGAAGTGAGACGCGGCGCCATGTTCTGCTCCGCATGACCGGTTCCGCATGAAAGCTGAGCGCCTCGGTCATTGTCCGTCTCCCTCTGTCCTCACAGGAAGAAACTGACGCAGCTGCAGCACGCCTACACGTGTCTGTTCAGAGACTACGATGCTAAACTGAAGAGCGAGGTAAGAAAAAGCACTGAAAAGCCGCGCTGCACGCAGCGGTTCAGCTAGCTTTGTCATCAGCAGTTCAGCTAGCGCTGCACGCAGCGGTTCAGCTAGCTTTGCCATTAGCGGTTCAGCTAGCTTTGCACGCAGCGGTTTGGCTAGCTTTGCCATTAGCGGTTCAGCTAGCTTTGCAGGCAGCGGTTCAGCTAGCTTTGCCATTAGCGGTTCAGCTAGCTTTGTCATCAGCAGTTCAGCTAGCTTTGCCATTAGCGGTTCAGCTAGCTTTGCCTGCAGCGGTTCGGCTAGCTTTGCCATTAGCGGTTCAGCTAGCTTTGCCTGCAGCGGTTCGGCTAGCTTTGCCATTAGCGGTTCAGCTAGCTTTGCCCACAGCGGTTCGGCTAGCGCTGCCCGCAGCGGTTTGGCTAGCGGTTCAGCTAGCTAGCGTGAGCGTTCTACGCTTGTGTCCCAGGGAGGAGACATGTGCAGCCGGCTGGAGGAGGCGGAGAGAGCGCTGGCCTTGAAGCAGGACCTGATCGATAAGTTGAAGGAGGAGGTGGAGCAGCAGAAAGGCTCTCTGGAGACCGTCCCTGTCCTCACTGCCCAGGTGAGAGTCCACACACACACACACGCTGACACACACACACAGACACACACACACACACACACACACACACACGCTGACGTCGGGTCTCCCCGTCTGCTCAGGCTGAGATCTACAAGGCAGATTTCCTGGCCGAGCGAGAAGCCAGAGAGAAGCTGAACCAGAAGAAGGAGGAGCTGCAGGAGCAGCTGACCCAGACCCTGACCGAGATCGACAGGTTCAAACAGGAAGCCATGACCCGGTAGGCACGGAAGCGGGCGCGCGCGTGTGTGTGTGTGTGTGTGCGTGTGTGTGTGTGTGCGTGTGTGCGTGTGCGTGCGTGCGTGCGTGTGTGCGTGTGAGAGAGAGAGAGACTAAACGCGGCTGTTGCGTGTTCGCCTCTCTTTCAGCGCCCGTATGGAGCAGATGAAGATGAGACACCTGGATGATTTCCCAACACGGGCGCCCCTCATTCCTGCTCAGCCAGGTGCATTAACGCAACACGCATGTGCGCGCGCGCACACACACACACAGGAAGTGCACGTTGAAAACAGACTTCCCTTTCAAACGGCGGCTGTTTTTCTGAACGCGGGTTTCTTCCTCCTTCGCTGTAGGGGTATTCCCCGGTGCGACCTTCAACACGGCTCCCCCCGCCCCCTCATTCCGCAATCCGGGCTTGGTAGCGCTCGGTGACCAGGGGGCGACGGGGGCCGAGGAGCTGCCGGATTTGTGTTGTCCTAAGTGCCAGTACCAGGCTCCAGACATGGACACGCTACAGATACACGTCATGGACTGTATACAGTAAAACCAGACACGCACGCACACACACACACACAAGGTGTGTGCACGGAGAGGTTCCATCTCCACTGTGTTTGCTCCACGCCCCCCCGTCTCCCTGAAGACTCGAGGATCAGCGTGGGACGCCGTGGACCCGCTCCGCCCGTCTTCTGTCCCTCCTCCCGGCGACGCCTCTTTGTCCCTCGGCATGGAGCAGCTGAGGGGGGGGGTCGGGGGTATGATGTCACTGGTGGCTAGTGACATCATACCCAACACGTCCTGGTTTAGCGAATCAACGCGCTCAGGAGGTTCCCCCTGGATCGGCCGCTCGCAGTGACTGTTCTATTTACGGTTAGTTGTGTTTGTAAACTACGGAACGTTTACTGTCAATAAAACGTCGTCTTCTGTCTCTCTGTGAAAGCTGGACTCGGTCGGGGGACGATGTCCACGCGGACAGACGAGCGGCTCAATCACGCGTTCTAGGAGGAACCCGTTTTAGAGCTGTGGTTCTCACAGGACCGCGTCGTCATGCGCCTCCTCGTGGGTCCGTGTGGGAAAACGGAATGGCGCTCAATGCTGCCACGTGATTGGCTGATGAGAAGTGACCAGGTGCACCTGGTAAGGTGTCCCGCGACGAGGACGCGTCCCGCCCGCGCTTCAAGGAGGGACGACAGTTCACCGGTAAATGGGTTATAAATAGCAACATCACATTGTTTACGGTAACCGGAAGTTCAGTATTTGGACTTCAGAATAAGACGCTTGCTGCCGTAGCGCTGACGACTGGTTCCTCCATGGATTCAAAGGAACTGTCTAATATTTCAATAAAACAGATAAAGGACATTTAGACGCGGTCTGGTGTAGCTATCAGACCGTCTTGGTTGGATATGCAGACTACGGACCTTTACCGTGGAGGTTCAGACCGGAAGTCGTGCCGGTTTTGTTACGGCTGGCTTTATTTCTTCTGCTCCGAGCGGCGCTCGGTGCTCGCAGGTTCCGATCTCCCCGCCCCGGGTCTTTTTTTAACGGTGTGCAGTCAGGACTGGTCGGGCTCTTCGGCAGGCATGTCGGGCTCAACTTCTCCGCCCCCCGTAGCGGAGGATGTGGGAACCGAGGAGGGCTGCTTCCCCTCCGGGTACAAGCCTTTCCAGCCCGAGGACTACGGCCTGGAGCGCGGCTTCCGGCTCACAGCCTTCTCGGACCTGAAGGGATGAGGCTGCAAGGTCCCGCAGGAGGCTCTGCTCAAACTCCTGGCGGGACTGGAGCCGGACCGCGGAGGGGACCGGGGAGGGGACACGGGGAAGGCCGGGGACCACGCATCGGAGTTTGACCAGCCCTTGCCCGGCCCCCGACTAGGTAACGTCGGCAGCAGATTGTTGTAGCTCACATTCAAATCACCCACCGATAGCTAGCTAGCATAAATGTTGCTAACAGGTCAGAATGGCAGCTCACTCGGAGAGGAACTATTAAGAGCGAATGTGACGTCATTACCCTGAATTACACCACGCCATTTGCCTTGGATAATATGCTAATGCGTGGCTAGTAGCTAACAGCTAGCTTAGTCAGCGTGACTCAGCAGAAACAGCTTTGATTAAATCTGTCCAAAGTCCACGATGTCCGGGAGGAAAGGACTTTTACTGTCCGACGGCGAGTCACTGAAGCCGGGGTTATATACGGAATATATCAGGTGTATATGCAGTGACGTCATGCTGTAGTTTAGCCAGTAGCCCGATGTTCGGATGACGCGGGTGCGTTCATAAAGGTTGATGGGGGGGGTTGACCTCTCTCTCCGGGTCCAGGTGTGGGCATGGACTGCTGTGTGATCCCCCTCAGGCATGGGGGGCTCTCGCTGGTCCAGACCACAGACTTCTTCTACCCTCTGGTGGAGGATCCCTACATGATGGTGAGGTGGCGCCCGTGTGATGTGATAACATCTGGACGGCGTGTCCGGATTCTTCTTCTGTGCGTTTCTCAGGGTCGGATAGCGTGTGCGAATGTTCTGAGTGACGTCTACGCCATGGGCATCACGGAGTGCGACAACATGCTGATGCTGCTGAGCGTCAGCCAGAAGATGAATGACAAGGTACCGGGGTGGGGGTGGGGTACCCCGGGGTTCGGGTGGGGGTTGGGTACCCCGGGGTTCGGGTGGGAGTTGGGCATGCCGGGGTTCGGGTGGGGGTTGGGCACGCCGGGGTTCGGGTGGGGGTTGGGTACTTAGGGGTGGGGGTTGGGTACTTCGGGGTTCGGGTGGGGGTTGGGTACGCCGGGGTTTGGGTGGGGGTTGGGTACGCCGGGGTTCGGGGTGGGGGTTGGGTACTTCGGGTGGGGGTTGGGTACGCCGGGGTTCGGGTGGAGGTTGGGCACGCCGGGGTTCGGGGTGGGGGTTGGGTACGCCGGGGTTCGGGTGGGGGTTGGGTACTTCGGGGTGGGGGTTGGGCACGCCGGGGTTCGTTTATGACTCCACCTTCCTCGGTTCGTACTCTGCTCTTGGTTTATCGGCCGCTCTGCCGCAGGACCGCGGGCGCGTGATGCCGCTGATCATTCAGGGCTTTCGCGATGCAGCAGAGGAGGGAGGGACGTCTGTGACGGGAGGACAGACGGTCGTCAACCCCTGGATCATTGTGGGGGGGGTAGCGTCGGTCGTCTGCCAGCCAAACGACTTCATCATGTGAGTCCTCCGAGCGCCTGCTGCGGATCCACGTCTCTGATCGGTCGCGCCGAGCTCGGCCAATGGCGAGCGCCGGTCATGAAGCGCTGAGCCGTGTGTGTTCCAGGCCGGACGGCGCGGTGCCAGGCGACGTCTTGGTGCTGACCAAGCCGCTGGGGACGCAGGTGGCGGTGAACGCCCACCAGTGGCTGGACCAGGTCAGCTGCCGGACTCGGTCCACTCGAGCAGTCTTTAGTCCCCGCCCCCCTGTGTGTCCTCATTGCGTCCTGTCCGTCTCTCTCTGTCCCACCAGCCTGAAAGGTGGAACAAGATCAAGCTGGTGGTCACCAAGGAGGAAGTGAAGGAGGCCTATCAGGAGGCCATGTTCTCCATGGCAACGCTGAACCGCACCGGTACGTGTCCTCACCCGTCCATGTCCTCGGAGACGAGTCTCCAGCCGCTCGGACCCTCGCCGCGCTCGGACCCACGCCGCGCTCTGACCCGCGCCGCGCTCTGACCCACGCCGCGCTCTGACCCTCGCCGCGCTCTCACCCACGCCGCGCTCTGACCCGCGCCGCGCTCTGACCCGCGCCGCGCTCTCACCCGCGCCGCGCTCTGACCCGCGCCGCGCTCTGACCCGCGCCGCGCTCTGACCCGCGCCGCGCTCTGACCCGCGCCGCGCTCTGACCCGCGCCGCGCTCTGACCCGCGCTGCGCTCGGACCCAACATTAACATCAGCGCTGGAGATTCTGCAGAATCGCTGACTCTGTGTGAAGTGTCTGGTTCTGTCTCCAGCGGCAGGACTGATGCACAAGTTCCAGGCCCACGCCGCCACCGACGTCACGGGATTTGGGTTGCTGGGTCACGCCAACAACTTGGCGGCGCAGCAACAAAGCGAAGTGGCGTTCGTCATCCACAACTTGCCCATCATAGCCAAGATGGCTGCCATCAGCAAGGCGTGTGGGAACGCGTTCAACCTGATGCAGGGCTCGTCATCGGAGACGTCCGGTACGGAAACCCGGCAGGCGCCGTCCGTCTGAAGGCGCTGGTCGGTTCTAACCCAAGCTCCTCCCCCTCCAGGTGGGCTACTGGTGTGTCTGCCCAGAGAACAGGCCGCCAAGTTCTGCTCCGAGATGAAAAGCCAGACCTCCGGAGGCGGCGGCGGAGCGTGGATCATTGGAATCGTTGAAAAAGGGGACCGGCGGGCGAGGATCATCGACAAGCCGCGCATCATCGAGGTTCCGTCGCGAGGCGGTCCGGACGGCGGCGGTGGCGGCGCTGCATTAGCACCAACTTCTGCTAGGCGCTGCCTCTGGGTCTGCGTGTGTGTTGGTTTCCACTGCCCGTCCCGGCCCCGCCCCTAACTCCTCCCACTCCCCTTTGTGTTCAGATGCTGAGAGCACAAAGGCGATAATCTTTCTTAATCGTCACTTTGAATTAAACGGAAGCATTTTTACAAAATAATATTCTGGTTGCCGAAAATTGTTTCGGCAGCTCAGAGAAAACATTCCGAACCAGCCAATCAGAGAGTGCGTGTGTGCGTGCGTGTGCGCGTGCGTGCGTGTGTGCGTGCGTGCGTGTGTGCGCGCGTTCTCATGGGACTGCGACGCTTGGCTGCGGGTTTCTTGGCGACATGTTGTGGGAGTGGCTGATGTCTCGTGTCCCGTTGGTGGCGGCGCCTGGCTCTGCCCGAACAGACCACAGGAAGGCTTGAGCAGCTTCCTTTGGACGGGCCGGGCGGCGTTCAGAAAGCCCCCCCCCCCCCGTCAGCACCGAGTCCCTCGCGTCCAGTTCATGAAGCCCCGCCTTGAAAACCCCCAGCAGCGGGGCCGGGTGGGGCGGATGCTTGCCTTTGGACCGGGGGCCGGCTCGGATTGCTGCGGGTCAGAATCTGTCATTTCACCATCAATAAAAACATCTTCAAGTCGCACTTTGTTCTCACTGGGTGTTGGGGGGGGGGGGGCAGCATGCTTTAGAAACACGTTTTAATTAATAAGTTACTGCTCAGGAAAAGCTTCCTTAAACCACCAGAGACCAATGTTTACATTCCAGTTGTTCCGGGCTCAGCCGGCAGGGGGCAGCGTGAGGTTTTTCCGGGCTCAGCCGACAGGGGGCAGCCTGAGGTTCGGGGCCCAGCCGGCAGGGGGCAGCCTGAGGTTCGGGGCTCAGCCGGCAGGGGGCAGCCTGAGGTTGTGCGGCGACGCTGGCAGCAGAAGAAGAGCGTCACGGCGTAAACAGTGGCGTCCTCGGAGGACTGCTTGACGGCGGCTCGTCCCGGAACGGAGACCGTCGAGGTTTCTCCGAGTGTCTGCTGAAGCGGTTTAACGCGCGTGCGTCACGTCGACACGCAGCGTTGCGTGGTTTTGTGCGCGTGCGTGAAGCCACCATGCCTTACCCGAGCAGCGAGGACACGGTGAAGGAGCTGAGGAGGACAATGTCCAACCCCAGCGTCCAGTCCGACCAGCTGCGCTACAGGAGCACCGTCCTGAAAGTCATCAGGTAGGGGGACAGACAGACAGGAGGACAGGCAGGCAGGTAGGGGGACAGACAGGTAGGAGGACAGGCAGGCAGGTGGACAGAGAGGCAGGTAGGTGGACAGCGTCCAGTCCGACCAGCTGTGCTACTGGAGCACCGTCCTGAAAGTCATCAGACAGGAGGACAGACAGGCAGAGTGAAGTCACGTCTCCTCCTCTGTCTCTGCCCCGTCCCTCCCAGGGCGATGTCTCAGGGTGTGGACGTGTCCGGCCTGTTCAGTGAGATGGTCAAAGCCTGCGCCACGGTGGACATCGTCCAGAAGAAGCTGGTGTACGTCTTCTTGTCCTCTTACGCAGCGTTAAACCCGGATCTGTCTCTGCTGGTTGTCCATACGCTGAGGACAGACTGTCAGGACTCCAACCCGATGGTCCGCAGCCTGGCGCTGAGGACCATGACCAACCTCAGGTGAGCGCCGCCACGCCCGCCCCGGGGGACGGGGGAGTGACCCTTCTGTCCCCGTCCCCGTCCCAGGTTGCCCAGCCTGGTGGAGTACTTGGAGCAGCCTCTGGTCGCCGGACTGAGGGACAAAGCGGCGTGCGTGAGACGAGTCGCCGTGTTGGGCTGGGCCAAAGTTCACAACCTGCAGCCCGACCGAGCCGTCGGTGGGTGGGCGGGGCGGGGAGGGGGGCGGGGCTCGGGGCCGCCGCGCCATCGCAGAACTAAACCGTCCCGACCGTTCCAGACGCCGCCGTGGTCAACGAGCTGTACGCCGCGCTCAGGGACCCGGACCCCGTCGTCATGGTGAACTGTCTCCGAGCCCTGGAGGAGATCCTGCAGGAGGAGGGAGGAGTCGCCGTGAACGGGCCCATCGCCCGCCACCTCCTCAACAGGTGCGTGCGGCGCCCGGCCGGTCCTCGGGGGGACGCGTGATTGGACGACGGCTAGCGTCTGTGTCGTCGCCGCAGGTTGAAGGCGTGCGACGTCTGGGGTCAGTGTGAGGCGCTGCGCGTCCTCCGGCGCTACCGGCCTCAGTCGGAGGACGAGCTCTTTGACATCCTGTCCCTGCTGGACGCCTCCCTGGTCAGTGTCCACCCCCCGGTCATGGCTGCCACCCTCGCCCTCTTCCTCAGCCTCGGCTCTGGCGTCCCCGCCGTCGGGGGCGCCGCCCTGGGGCGAGTGTGTGGGCCGCTGCTGGCTGCGTGCGGGGGCGTGTCCCGGGAGCTGAGGTTCTCCGCCCTCTGCCACCTGCAGGTCAGTGGAAGCGACCGGGTTGACTGTGTGTCCTCAAGGGGGACAAGCGGAGACTCTCGAGCAGCGCTCTGTGTGTGTGTGTGTGTGTGTGTGCGTGTACGACCAGAGGACAGCCGTTAGCGTTCCGTACCCGTTTAGCGCCGTCTCCCCACGCACCGGCGCTGAGGACATGTCTCGTGGTGTCTTTGCTTGAGACGTCTGTCTTGGTGCAGCTGCTGCTGCGTTCCGTCCCCGGCCTGCTGAGGACATGTCTCGTGGTGTCTTTGCTTGAGACGTTTGTCTTGTTGCAGCTGCTGCTGCGTTCCGTCCCCGGCCTGCTGAGGGCGCACTACAAGCGATTCTTCTGCGGCTACGCCGACCCGGCCTTCATCAAGCAGAGGAAGATGGAGGTGATGTCCCTTCGCATGCCTGGCTTTGTGTTTCCTGGGGGAGGTAGCTCCGCCCCCGGCCCCGCCCCCGGCTCCACCCCCGGTTCTGTCGTGTTTGCAGGTGCTGGTTGAGCTGGTGAATGACGACAACGTGTCCGTCCTCCTGGATGAGCTGAGAGGATACTGCACCGACGTGAACGCCAACACGGCACGGGCGGCCATCTCAGCGATAGGTACGGGGGAGGGGGGGGACGCCGGGGGGGGACGCCGGGGGGGGGGGCATGTCAGGCACGTCGGCTCTTGTCCAGTTTGGATGTTTCCGGATGTCAGGCCGAGCTGAAGCTTCCATCGTTTCTGTTTTTCTTGCCGTCATGGAAACATCGGGACGTCTCGTTGTCCTTGTCCCTTTGTCCTCGCCGTCCACCGGATGCAGGTCGTATTGGGCGGAGCTACAGCGACAAATGTTCGGCCATCCTGACCGGACTGCTGTCTCTCAAACAGGAACACGTCACCTCTGGTAGGAACGCTTCCGCGCGGGCGTCTTCCGGGTCTGTGTTTACCGCCTGCTTGTCCACCGTCTTTCTGTCTGGTCCTCTGTGTCCCCGCCCTCCTCAGCTGTGCTGCAGACCATGCGTGACCTGGGCTCGGCGTCCCTTCAGGATGACCACGCCGTGTGTTCGGCGCTAAAGGGCTGCAAGGAGGTGCTGCAGGAGAGTCAGGTGAGAGCCGAGCTAACGCCGGCGGGTGTCCCATCGCCGTTTAAGGCAGACGCTCCTCATCCGCCTCTCCTTGCACCTCCACAAGGAGCGCTGCGGAGTGTGTGCTCCTCCTGCTGCAGCCTGATGGGGACTGCAGGCCGAGCGGTTAGCAGGAGCTAAGCTAGCGTGGAGAATGTGAACTTCAGCACTGGACAGCTCCATATGGAGCCGGCTACATATGGATCAGGATCAGCACTGGATCCATATGTAGCCGGCTACATATGGATCCAGTTCTGATCCTGAAAGTGACGTCTTTTCCGTGGCATTGACTCGGGGAATGTTCTTTACCTTCCCCACTTCGGTTGGTTTTTTGGTTTTGCTTTGATTTTGTATCGATTATCTTTGTTCCTGCGTGATGATTGCATTTGAATGGAACTTTTCCACATTATTAGATGTTAATTTATTCCCATCACAAACTTTGGTTCGTACTTGTGATTGTTCTCATTTACAGTCTGGCTTTATCTCTAACAATATTTAAGTTACAACCTTTTAAAAAAGTGATATCAAAACTGAATATTTTATTGTAAAAGAGTTAAATAAAAAGAATAGTTATTTAACAGCATGTTAAGGAGTAGTTACATTTATTTTACATTAGATTACATTACATTTAGTTACATTTTTACTGTGTTACGGTTTACATTTGGCCCTTGGAGAACATGAGTTTGACACCCCTGATCTAGTGCAAGGGCCGCTTGAAACAACCACACACACACACACACACACACACACACACACGCATGCACGGGGGCCCTAGAGAGGGCACAGGTTGAAGGGTGAAGGCGCCACCATGATCGGTGCAGGGGTAAAACTGGCCCCTCCCCCAGCCACCAGCTCACGCTCCTCATTTCGTCTGGGCTGGGACTTGAACCAGTGGAGATATATGGCTATATGGAGCTGTCTAGTGCTGATCCTGATCCATATGTAGCCGGATCAACATGTCAGCAAATGCTGGTAAAACAAAAAAGTTCAAATAACTTTCAATAGTCACCGGCAGCAGATTATTGATTTCCTGACTGCAGCGTGTTGCTATTGTTATTGACGTGTTGCTGAATGTTTCCGTTTGATCAGTTCACTCCTTAAGTTACAAACATTGAATATTCAATTGTATAGTTGTAAAAATATATGGATAGATTATTGCTGTTATTATAACATAAATCCTTTCAATTGATTAGGTTAAGAAAACCACAGTACTCCATCGATCAATAATCAAACTTA
Organism: Brachionichthys hirsutus; assembly: GCF_040956055.1. Taxonomy (NCBI): domain Eukaryota; kingdom Metazoa; phylum Chordata; class Actinopteri; order Lophiiformes; family Brachionichthyidae; genus Brachionichthys; species Brachionichthys hirsutus. Next base: position 1,700,651 of record NC_090898.1, on the reverse strand, counting down.
TTCAAGTAAATAATATACAATAATAAAGATAGATAAATATCATCCAACACAAGTTATGGCATTAACTTTGTTCAAAACTCTTTTGTCACAGTTGAGAGGAGCAGAACTGCAGAACAACCAACAAACGTGGGCTGTTCAGAACATGTGTGAGATGCAGCATTTTACAAAAACACATGTCTGCACACAGCTACCGGGGCCACAAAAAATGACTTGGAGGGCCACATTGAGGGCCTTGAGTTTGACACACGTGCTCTAGAGTGTAACCAGAATTTCCTCGTGTGTTTGCAGTGATACACAATGATACATGAAGCTGATCTGAATCCTTTTTTTCGACTGAGCTCTGGTTTCCTCCACGCCTGGTTCCTCCTTCATCTGTTTTTTTTGACATTATTATCTCTGTTGACCGTTTTCCAAAGGCCTGGGTGCTTAACTAAATATATTTACTATGCCCGTACGCCATCTGGGTCATTTTATGTTCCCCAACGAGCCGGGTGGTAACAGATGGTCTGTATGCAGGTTAGATAGTAAAGAGGGAGAGAAGGATCTGTCCAGGCTGGACAGACAGAGAGACAGAGACAGACAGGAAGGATGTTCAGCATGTTAGAGTGATGAAGAGTAGAGACAGGAAGGATATTCAGCATGTTAGAGTGATGAAGAGTAGAGACAGGAAGGATGTTCAGCATGTTAGAGTGATGAAGAGTAGAGACAGGAAGGATGTTCAGCATGTTAGAGTGATGAAGAGTAGAGATGAAGGTGTTGACAGAGGCCAGTAGTGTGTAGGAAGATGGAAGAAGTATTTAGAGGAATTAATGAATGAGGAAAATGAGAGGGAACAAAGGGGAGTAGAGGAACCTGTTGTGGACCAGGAAGTGATGAAGATTAGCACGAGTGAAGCTAGAAAGGCGATGAAGAGGATGAAGAATGGGAAGGCAGTTGGACCTGAGGACATACCTGTGGAGGTGTGGACGTGTCTAGGAGAGGAAGCTGCAGAGTTTATAACGGAGTTGTTTAATACAATCCTAGAGGGTGTGTCCTGGTGTCCATCTTCAAGAAGAAGGGAGACAAACAGAGATGTGGAAACTCCAGGAACGGGTCGAAGAAAGTATCAGAGTCAGCGAGGATGAAGGGACAGGTCTACAGGACAGTGGTGAGGACAGCCATAATGGACGGCTGAGAGACAGTGGTGAGGACAGCCATGATGGACGGCTTAGAGACAGTGGTGAGGACAGCCATGATGGACGGCTTAGAGACAGCGGTGAGGACAGCCATGATGGACGGCTTAGAGACAGTGTCTCTGAGGAAAAGACAGGAGGCGGAGCTAGAAGTGGAGGAGATGAAGATGCTGAGGTTCTCCTTCCAGGTTGGACAGGATTAGAAATGAGACAATAAGAGGGACAGTGAAGGTTAGACGTTTTGGAGACAAGGTCAGAGAGGACAGACTTTAATGGCTGGGACATGTCCAGAGGAGAGACGGGGACTATATCGGTAGAAGGATGGTTGTCCATAACATTTCTTCACAGTAGATGGCAGCATTTCTAACTGGACTCCCTCCTGTCTCAACAGGGCCGGCAGGCCTTGTTGTGGCTGCTGGGAGTGTATGGACAGAACGTCTCCAGCGCTCCCTACACACTGGAGACGTTCATTGATGGAGTGAGGAGCGAGGCCTCTGCAGGAGTCAAGATGGAGCTGCTGACGGCTACCATGAGGCTGTTCCTGTGCCGACCTGCAGAGACACAAGACATGCTTGGACGACTGCTGCACTACTGCATCGGTGAGTACAGAGTCAGAGACAGTACGAGGTGTCGAGGAGTTTACGCAAAATCCAGAGTCCACTCGGGAAAGACGGGTGTGCAACGAGGTCGCTGGTGTTCTCCCAGTGGTTTCTTGGGAGTTGTGTTTTTAATCTTTATTTAATCCCCAGTGGGGAAATTCTTTACGGGACTACCAGTTCACACGCCATAATTTAGTCACCCTCTGGTCCCCCAAGACTTACTGCAGTTGAGTCCTCGGGGAGGAGCTAGGACCCGCTGGAGAGACTATGTCTCTCGGAAGGAGGAGGAGGCTTCAGGGGAGCGGGAACTCCTGCTGAGACTGTTGACCCAGCGGGAGAAGATGGTCGGTCGCTCGGTCCCCAAGCCAGGGCCTTGTGGACGGAGCTAAAGTTGTGCTCATAACTTTACATACCTTGGCACAATTCATGATTTCTTTGGGGCCATTTTTCAGAGAATACGAGCGATGACTCAAAAACGTTTCTTTCCCTCGTGGTTAGTGGTTGGCTGAAGTCATTTCCTGTCAAACATTTCTCTTCTTGAATCCTAATGAGAACAGAAATCGAATGGCCCCGATCAAAGGCTTACACACCCCAGGTCATAGCACCGTGTAGTGCCTCTTTGGCATGTGGCAGATTGAAGTCTTTCGTGGTAGTTGTGGATGAGGCGCTCTAATTTCCAAGGTGGCAACGCCGCCCATTCTTCTTGGTAAATTGCTGTAAATTCTTGGGCGTTCAACTTGCAATCGCGTTTGACTGAGTTTCCAGCGCCTTTGAAGCTCACACATCCCAAAAACAACGTCGAGCCACCGCCGTGTTTCACAGTAGGAGCGGGGTATCTTTCATCATAAGCCTCGTCGACTCCTCTCCAAATCTAATGTTGTGGTTGTGGTCAAGACGTTCAGTTTTGGTCTCCGAATCAGGAAACTGGATGAAAGTACCGAGTGTCTGTCGGGACTGACCTGATTACAGGCGAACAGCCCGCAGGTGAGGATGGTTACCTTTAGTAGCCATTCAAGCACCTTCTTGCCCACTTTTGCGTTCCAGAAGAGGAGACGGACATGTCCATTTGTGACCAGGCCCGTCTCTACTACCGCCTGTTGCATTGTGGGATGGAGGAGACCAGAAAGGTTGTCCAGGCTCGCAGGTCAGACCCCCTGCTGGGTGTTCTGATTGGCCAGCCTGTGGAGCCCATCAGCTGCTGGGCATGCAAATTCAATACACTGGAGGCGTTGAAGGAGAGCAGAACGGAGACCGAGCCGTCCTGCAGAAGGAGCGCTGAACATGTGACCCGTCACCGCGAGCCCAACGCTGACCTCCCAGACACACTTGACTATCATCAGGTGGAGGTCGTCCATTCAGGTGAGTGAATTATTTCCGTGGTTTTCTTTCTTTCTCCTGTGGCAGGTCGACTCAGACGGACCCTACTCGGGTAGACTCCGCCTTCGTTTGCGTGTCATCGGTTCGCCTCGGCTCCACTCGTGTTCGAACTCTGAAAATCTGTTCGACCCCCGGTGCATTTTAAACTCCTTTTTTTGGGTCAAAAACCGAGTTGTTCAACTCCAGAGTCGTTCGAGAACCGAGGTTCCACTGTGTGTTTCACATCCTTACTTTTATACATCTTAGTTTGGATAGATTTGTGTTCCTGAGTTGTATCACTGACTGCATACGAAAGTCTAGTCTGTTGTTACTGTCAAAGATTGATCAAGGGAGCCCTGATGAAGCTCCTCCCACACTGCCATGATGAAGCTCCTCCCACACTGCCATGATGAAACTCCTCCCACACCGCACAGTCAAATCGTGCTTTCTGGTTTTCTAAGCAGTTTGATGACCAGACTAATAACTTTCTTCTCTAGTTTGTTGCTCTTTACTTGTAGCTGGTAGCTGGTAGGAGATGAAGTACTTCATGATCTGAGTTCGCTGTTGGTGCGCTTATCCTGGGGGGTTAACCCTCCGAGGAGCATGCTTTGGTTTTGTCGGTGTACTGGACTAAAGTGTAATTGCATATCCACTACAGTAGGTGGCAGTGGCGCGTTCATTGTCAGGGTGCGCAGGGAGTATTATCTCTGCGGTGGACGTTTGTTTTTTCACCGCGCACACAGCAAAGAGCGGGAGTTATGACGTAACGAGCAGTCAGTGAACGAACGAACCCCTCGAGAGACGGCATGGAAACATATTTAACATGAAAAGAGAGGCGGAGCCAGACGGAGGTAGCGAGACAACCGGGAGCTCAGACGAGGAAATATCACCACGCGTCTGTAGCGCTTAGCATCACGGTGACGACGGTGGGAGACGAGCAAGTTAATATAAATATATATATCAAAGTTAATGTTGCTGATCAGTTTTATTTTATAAAAAAAATTTCAGGATCAAATGGTTCAATTGGTCAAAAAATATTTGTAGTTTAAAGATTTACAATGTTGATGAAGTTATTCTTTATAAGTTGATCTGTATTTCTTTCTCTTTTCTTTATTGTTAATAAATACACAATGTTATGCAGAGGTACACTGAACAATTTTATTCACAAATTATATTATTTATAGTAGTGGGGCCGCAAAATGTTTTTGAGAGACAACTTACTCTTATGTTTATTGACTGTAATGTTTTAAAAAAATTAGGTAACAAATCGACAACAGTAATGCGTACAATAAGTACAGGGGTGTGTTTCTCATTAGCCTCCACTGAGACGGTCTCACATATCTGTGTACCTTCATGGGCCTTCATGGCTCAGTTGCTCTTATTGAATGACGCTATCAGTAAAACACGGATGAAGAGTACGGTCCGTTCCTGGGAAGGCTCCGCTCACAGAGCTCCTCCCTCCCGTTCACCTCCTTCACGCCGTTTGGCTGCTTCTTTCTTTCTCCTATTTAATCTCCTTGTATTTCCACATCCAGGTTTGGACAGTGTAAGTCGGTGCACAGAGCCCCCTGCTGTTGCCCCAGTGTCCAGCCTGACTGCCCCCTTCAGTTTGTCCCTCTCTCCACCTCTTACCCCTGAGGAGTTTGAGCACCTGTGGTTAAAACATTCTGAGCAAGGTAATAAAACACGTCTGGATATTTTTATACCAAAAGCTGCTTCCTCATGTGACAGAAATTGTAACAAAGTTACTTCCTGCAAAAGATTAATGAAGTATCTCATATTTTATCTTGCTACTACTCGTACTTCTACACCTCTGTTACCTCTACTGCTACTACTAGTTCTCCTACTACTCCTACTCGTGCTTCTACACCTCTGTTACCACTACTACTACTACTAGTTCTCCTACTACTCCTACTCATACTTCTACACCTCTGTTACCTCTACTGCTACTACTAGTTCTCCTACTGCTACTACTCGTACTTCTACTCGTACTTCTACTCCTCTGTTACCTCTACTACTACTACTAGTTCTCCTACTACTCCTACTCGTACTTCTACACCTCTGTTACCTTTACTACTACTACTAGTTCTCCTACTACTCCTACTCGTACTTCTACACCTCTGTTACCTCTACTACTACTACTAGTTCTCCTACTGCTACTCGTACTTCTACACCTCTGTTACCTCTACTACTACTACTAGTTCTCCTACTCCTACTCGTACTTCTACACCTCTGTTACCTTTACTACTACTACTAGTTCTCCTATTCCTACTATTACTTCTACACTTCTGTTACCTCTACTACTACTACTAGTTCTCCTACTGCTACTACTCGTACTTCTACACCTCTGTTACCTCTACTACTACTACTAGTTCTCCTATTCCTACTATTACTTCTACACCTCTGTTACCTCTACTACTACTACTAGTTCTCCTACTGCTACTACTACATCTGCTGCCGCTGCTTTGTAAAAACTCCAGATTTCTTTATAAAACGTACCATTCTCTTCTATATTAATACTAAAATACTTCTACCTCATGTCACTTGACTGACGTCTGGGTCTTACCCGTTGTTTTTGTGGCTAGGTGCTGAGAACACGGAGCAGGAGGACGAGGGCTACCTGGAGGACTGGGTCCAAAGCCCCGCAGTACCCGAATGTTCACCGCAGAGCCTTCAGGCAACGATGCAGCTGGTCAATATCCAGACGCTGGCAGTCACGCCTCCACACACACTCCCCTGGCGGGTCTACCTGTACACGCACACCCAACACACACACACTGAAAACACTCCCCACAGCACGCTCATACTGGGGGAGCTGCTGTACAGCGGAGAGGCTCACCAGAGAGAAGAGCGGAAGGAAAGCGCCTGTGACTTCGGGGTGACGGTGGAGGGCAGGGAAGAGGATGTAGCTTACAAGCAGAGGAGGAGAGACTCCGTGAAGAAAGAGGGAGGAGGGGAGGAGGTGAGGGTGACGCTGAAGCAACGGCCGAGAGACGACGGAGCTCTGAAGGGGTTTCTCACTGTCCTTACCGCTGTGCTGCAGACACGCACTCACAGACGTAGTCTAAAGCACACCCCTGCTCTCCGTCACTCTGCAGCATCGTTGAAGGCAACCCGCACGCATCCTACGTGTATAGAAGGCCAGCGAAGGAGTGACAGTCATGACACCTGAACGTTGACAACAACACGCCGGGTTGATGTTAATAAAAAGCCTCTGGATTTCTCCAGCTTGTGTCTTTTTTGCCGCGTCATGTTGCTGACGACCGAGTCCCTTCGCTCTCGGCTGCTCGGGGTTAGCTTTAGCAGAAGTGTTGCAGGATGGGTCTCCTAACCCAGTGTTTCCCAACCGGTGTGCCGCGAGAGATCGTCAGGTGTGCCGTGAGAAATTTTCCAATATCACCCCAAAAAAAAAATATTTTTAATTTTTCTAATATCACGTAATTAACATTGTCGGGTGTCCGTGCTGTAATAAAGTGTTTGTGCCGCCCGTAGATCGCTCTTCAGACTTTGAAGTGAACGACAGGAGCTGGTTCCCGTCATTGTGAGCCAAAAAAAAGTCTGTTGAAGTCTAACGTGATTGGTCGAGATGTGTGTGTGGGCGTGTGCGTGTCCACAACGAGCGGGGGGGGGGGGGGGGGGGTGTTACACACATGCAGCACAGCGAGCGGACGAAGCGAAAGGGAGGCAGGGAGAGAGAGAACTTTAGACCAGAGACAAACGACGCGCTAGAAAGGGTGAGAGAAAAAACGAGAGATAGAAAACGTAGTAAAATCTGGAGACATTTTAATGCGGTTGACACAAAGGCAAAATAAAATAAAGTAAGATCGTATCTTGAGGAGCCGCTTATCCAAAGAAGTGCAGACCCACTGAGCTGGTGGGAGTCCAGGTGTTCAGTCTACCCACGTCTTACACGCGCAATGGCACGGAGACTGTCCCCTCAGAGAGAGTCTCCAAAGCAGGACAGATGATAACAGAAGGATCAGCCCCCCCGAGCTGAGCCACTTGGTTTCCTTTGATGCCAATCTTCAGTAAAACAGTAGAACTGTTACCGGAAGCTGCTTTATCTTTTGCACTTTTTAATTTATCTTTTCTTGATGTGTTGTTTGAGATTTAAATGCAGAGATTTGACCTTGTTCTCTGTGAGATGTGTTTGGTTTGGTTTTGTATTTTATATTATATAATATGTTTATTGTAGCTAGCAGTGCAAAGAGGATTTAAATAAAGACATTTAATAAACATTTGATATATTGCATGTTTTTACATTAGTAGCTAATTTTACACAATGCACATATTAAATTAATTTTGTCAACAAAAAAATTTGAGGAGCCACTTGGGAGCCAAAAGAGCCGGAATTCACATCACTACATTGAACTGAAACAAGATGGTGGTTTAAAGCTAAACTTTGCTGATCTTCCTTTGGACAGTTTCTGGTTATCTGTTGCCAAGGAGTTCCCCGTTCTAGCCAACAAAGCTATTCTGACATTGCTCCCGTTTTCAACCACATATCTGTGTGAGCTGAGCTTCTCAAGCTCGACGGCGATAAAAACTACAAACAGAGAGAGACTGAGAGCTGATGAGGAAGAGCTTCGTGTGTGTCTTTCTACCATTACTGCAGGATATCCATTTTGTGTTCATCAAAACAGCCCCAGGTTTCCCACCAAGTATAAATACATTAAAAAACTATATTATTAACTCTATATATTATAATAAAGCTCATCTAATCTAATATGTAGCGTGTTAGAACGTCATTTTGTGTCATTTTGGTTCGTGGTGTGCCGCAGGATTTTGTAAATGTAAAAAGTGTGCCGCGGCTCAAAAAAGGTTGGGAAACACTGTCCTAACCTTCAGCGGGCTCCAGGAGAACACACCGAGCAATCAAGACATCCTAGCCAATTAAATTGGTTGATAACTTGGGAGCGCAGCGCAGCGGGAAGTGCTGTTGTCGCACGGCAAGGTCACGGGTTCCTCTCTGTGGGGGAGTGTGCATGTTCTCCCCGTGTCTGCGTGGGTTCTCCGGGTTCTCCTGCTTCCTCCCACCACCAAAAACATGCAAATTAGGTGAGTGGGTGAAAGATTGTCTGTCTGCGTGCGGCCCTGAGATGAACTGGCGGCTTGTCCAGGGTGTGTCCCGCCTCTCGCCCGTCGACTGCTGGGATAGGCTGCAGCACGACCCGGTAACGGACAAAGCGGTTTGGGAAATGAATGAATACATAATTTGGGAACTTGGCAACCCGAGACAAATTCAAAGTGCTTCACAATAGCAAAGAAATAGATTCAGCACAAGACTTTAAAATGAAGTATAAATATGATTTGAAGGTAGACATTAAAACATAGTTTAAATGAAGGTGCATTAAAAGTCAAGAACATAGATTGAGCCTCGAAGAGAAATGTACCCTTAATACGCAGAGCAGACTGCAGGTGTGCAGGACGTTTGTTCCACAGGTGAGTCAACAAGAAGCTTCCTCAATTCTAAATGACTGGACGAGTCCAGAAAACAAAGAAAGGACCGAAACCACCGGGACAATAAGAGCATTAGCATTCGCCTTATGAATGCTAATGCTCCTCACTCTTTAACTCATCTCTCAAACCATCTGTCTTCCCTGACTAAAACCTGGACATTACTGTCCTCAAAGGAGTGTCCTGTGTCTTTTATATTGCTCTATTTGTCTCAGGGTGCTTTGTTTTTCGGGTGGATCAGCATCTGTCTCAGGGTGTCTCGTCTTTTGGGTGGTCCAGCATCTGTCTCAGGGTGTCCCGTCTTTCCGGTGGACCAGCATCTGTCTCAGGGTGTCTCGTCTTTTGGGTGGTCCAGCATCTGTCTCAGGGTGTCTCGTCTTTTGGGTGGACCAGCATCTGTCTCAGGGTGTTTTGTCTTTTGTCTGCCCTAGTAGCCTGGTAGCCTGTATAAATGCTTTTTGGTAGCCTGTATAAATGCTTGTTGGTAGCCTGTATAAATGCTTGTTGGTAGCCTGTATGAATGCTTTTTGGTAGCCTGTATAAATGCTTGTTGGTAGCCTGTATAAATGCTTGTTGGTAGCCTGTATAAATGCTTTTTGGTAGCCTGTATGAATGCTTGTTGGTAGCCTGTATAAATGCTTTTTGGTAGCCTGTATAAATGCTTGTTGGTAGCCTGTATAAATGCTTGTTGGTAGCCTGTATAAATGCTTTTTGGTAGCCTGTATAAATGCTTGTTGGTAGCCTGTATAAATGCTTGTTGGTAGCCTGTATGAATGCTTGTTGGTAGCCTGTATGAATGCTTTTTGGTAGCCTGTATAAATGCTTGTTGGTAGCCTGTATAAATGCTTTTTGGTAGCCTGTATAAATGCTTTTTGGTAGCCTGTATGAATGCTTGTTGGTAGCCTGTATAAATGCTTGTTGGTAGCCTGTATAAATGCTTTTTGGTAGCCTGTATGAATGCTTGTTGGTAGCCTGTATAAATGCTTTTTGGTAGCCTGTATGAATGCTTGTTGGTAGCCTGTATAAATGCTTTTTGGTAGCCTGTATAAATGCTTGTTGGTAGCCTGTATAAATGCTTGTTGGTAGCCTGTATAAATGCTTGTTGGTAGCCTGTATAAATGCTTGTTGGTAGCCTGTATAAATGCTTGTTGGTAGCCTGTATAAATGCTTTTTGGTAGCCTGTATGAATGCTTGTTGGTAGCCTGTATAAATGCTTTTTGGTAGCCTGTATAAATGCTTGTTGGTAGCCTGTATAAATGCTTGTTGGTAGCCTGTATAAATGCTTGTTGGTAGCCTGTATAAATGCTTTTTGGTAGCCTGTATAAATGCTTGTTGGTAGCCTGTATAAATGCTTTTTGGTAGCCTGTATGAATGCTTGTTGGTAGCCTGTATAAATGCTTGTTGGTAGCCTGTATAAATGCTTTTTGGTAGCCTGTATAAATGCTTGTTGGTAGCCTGTATAAATGCTTTTTGGTAGCCTGTATAAATGCTTGTTGGTAGCCTGTATAAATGCTTGTTGGTAGCCTGTATAAATGCTTTTTGGTAGCCTGTATAAATGCTTTTTGGTAGCCTGTATAAATGCTTGTTGGTAGCCTGTATAAATGCTTGTTGGTAGCCTGTATGAATGCTTGTTGGTAGCCTGTATAAATGCTTTTTGGTAGCCTGTATAAATGCTTTTTGGTAGCCTGTATGAATGCTTGTTGGTAGCCTGTATAAATGCTTGTTGGTAGCCTGTATAAATGCTTGTTGGTAGCCTGTATAAATGCTTGTTGGTAGCCTGTATAAATGCTTTTTGGTAGCCTGTATGAATGCTTGTTGGTAGCCTGTATAAATGCTTGTTGGTAGCCTGTATAAATGCTTGTTGGTAGCCTGTATAAATGCTTGTTGGTAGCCTGTATAAATGCTTTTTGGTAGCCTGTATAAATGCTTTTTGGTAGCCTGTATAAATGCTTTTTGGTAGCCTGTATGAATGCTTGTTGGTAGCCTGTATAAATGCTTTTTGGTAGCCTGTATAAATGCTTTTTGGTAGCCTGTATAAATGCTTTTTGGTAGCCTGTATAAATGCTTTTTGGTAGCCTGTATGAATGCTTGTTGGTAGCCTGTATAAATGCTTGTTGGTAGCCTGTATAAATGCTTTTTGGTAGCCTGTATAAATGCTTGTTGGTAGCCTGTATAAATGCTTTTTGGTAGCCTGTATGAATGCTTGTTGGTAGCCTGTATGAATGCAGTTTTTATGGTGAGTTTATGGTTAACTGTTAACTGATGACATGCAGCTAAAGACCTTTGGACGCAGCATGAATTCACCTGAAAGACATTTTGTACCAGAGCAGGACGTTCTAAGAGTTTACAATGTGCCAGATAACCAGAGGGAACAGAGAGTAGCTGTCGTTTGAACTGGAGCTGAATACTTTTGGCATTAGTCGTATTTTATCTGTAAAAGTCAGGTGGACCTGATGCTGCTGGACTACAGAGAACAGCGCTTGTTAGAATTCCTATTGGCAGGCTCTGAAAGACGTGTCGGTTCCCGGTTGTACGCGTAAAGACTCTTTTTGTAGAGTTGCGTTTCCACGCCTGTCTGCCAGTCTTTTTTGAGCTCTAACGAGTTTGGCCTTTGTCCAAGGTGACTTGGTGAGGAAACAGAGTGGATAATGTTTTAGTAATTACAACAAGCATTCCAGCATTGAGTTTGAGACGCAGGGTTTTCGGTTTTGCATTTGTGAGGGGATATTGTTTTGGTCCTCAAGGCGAGAGAAGATGATCAACATGAATGTTAAAATGATCCACTGAAATGGGAATTGTTGTTGTTTGCATTTCCGGTCCTGGATCAGTTTGCATGCGTTGATTTATAGTGATTCTGGTGAGTGTGCATGTTTGTGCATGTTTACCTGTGTTACCTGAGTGCATCTTACAGCTGAGAGCTCTAAAGTCCCATATTTTTAACTGATTCTTGAAGTGTTTTAATGTTAAATGTAATATTTGTTCCTGACCTCGTTCTGGATCAGAACCAGAAGACGTGCCTCATGATGGTTCATATCTGACCCCTTTATGACTCTGATTCTTGGTGACTGAATTGAATGCAGGTTTTAAAGGAAATATTTTTTTTATTTATTTTTTTGGGGGGGGTCCATTATAAGTAAATGGGAAAATCCAGATGTTTCTGTATCCAGACGGGGATCCGGATCGCTCTCAGAACGTAGTTCGTGTTTCAGTGACGCTGTCAGGAACAGAAGCTGCTTCGCCCTCCTCACCTGTCGGTGCGGGAAGGCGGGAGGAACGTTTCAGCCGTGAGCAGCCCGCATCGCATCAGAGAGGAAACAGGCGGACTGACCGACTGATCACCGGAGAACAAGGTAAAACAAGAAAAGACAACGTGTTTCTATTTGGACCGGGTCTGAACTGAACCGGCGGGACCCTGAACGCGCCTTCAGGTGTCTGCTTCAGTTCAGGCGGAAACGTTGGCGATGGACGCGAATAACGCGGTGGGTGGGCTGTCTGCGTGGGTTCCGCGTCGCCCCGGTCCAGGTGATTATTATTACCGCGTTCTGCTTAATGCCCTGGCAGGACCATTACCACACACACGCGTCGTGCTGATGGGTCACACAATCTGGATGAAAGGATGAATAAAAGGCTGAAATATTTATTCCATGCTATTACAATAATCATAAATGAGTCCCACGGCTCCAAACATTTACCAGACCCGGTTCTATAATAAACCCAAATACTGATTGGATGACAAATAGACAGAAAACAGTTGGAGCCAGTTCTGTCGGATTGGGCTGGATGACCCGGCAAGAACCCAGAAGGCCTGATCCAGAGAGAAGCTGCTTTTATAGTCAGACTTGATTTGATCAGCTCTAAAGTGAACGTTTTATGGGTTTAGATCCACATTTAGGCATGCATGCTGGATGCCTTTTAGTAGCTCTGCATCTACTGCAGAATCTAAACTCAAGCTCGCCAGCCATCTTATCCACGCAAGGGAAAAGTAACTCTCTTTTCACTGTGTCTGAGTTCTAGTCAGTGCGTGAACCTGCAGGTGCCTCCAGGTTCTGCAGGTTCTACAGGTCTCTGCCCCTGATTCAGGGAGAATGTGGGCGTGGCACAGGGCTGTGGTTCTCCCATACAGCTCCATGGCTAATGCATCTGTGCGTTTCCTTTAAGTGTGTCACACAATAACTAAATGTTACTACCAGCAGTGATAAAGGTACTTTGTTGAAAAACTTTATTTTATCCATTCTTCATCCATCCGTTCACGTTCTTCTCCTAAAGCTCTTCTATCATGTTCTGTGTGGTTCAAACACGCTGCAGGACCGACAATTAGCGGTCACAGGGAAAACGTGGACCTTGTTTCAGTGATGTGGGCATTCTCTATAGGAACAGGTGGAACGGGTTCTCTATACCTTACGTCATGAAGTGAGGGGAAACTGATTCATGATCAGATTTAAGTAAATAATGACAGGTTACATGTTTTTAAACATATATTCTGGCGGCTTTAATAGAATATGTCGGCATTTTTTGGTCACCGAACAAAAAAAAACAAAAGTTTTTTTTTTTTTTTTTTTATAAAACAACCCAAAATTATTTAGGGGGGCTTAAGAATATTTTAGGGGGGAGAATAGGCCTAACGACGCCACTGCATTTGTCCAAGGTGACTTGGTGAGGAAACAGAGTGGATGATGTTTTCGTAATTACAACAAGCATTCCAGCATTGAGTTTGAGACGCAGGGTTTTCGGTTTTGCATTTGTGAGGGGATATCGTTTTGGTCCTCAAGGCGAGAGAAGATGATCAACATGAATGTTAAAAGGATCCACTGAAATGGGAATTGTTGTTGTTTGCATTTCCGGTCCTGGATCAGTTTGCATGCGTTGATTTATAGTGGTTCTGGTGAGTGTGCATGTTTGTGCATGTTTACCTGTGTTACCTGAGTGCATCTTACAGCTGAGAGCTCTAAAGTCCCATATTTTTAACTGATTCTTGAAGTGTTTTAATGTTAAATGTAATATTTGTTCCTGACCTCGTTCTGGATCAGAACCAGAAGACGTGCCTCATGATGGTTCATATCTGACCCCTTTATGACTCTGATTCTTGGTGACTGAATTGAATGCAGGTTTTAAAGGAAATATTTTTTTTATTTATTTTTTTGGGGGGGGTCCATTATAAGTAAATGGGAAAATCCAGATGTTTCTGTATCCAGACGGGGATCCGGATCGCTCTCAGAACGTGGTTCGTGTTTCAGTGACGCTGTCAGGAACAGAAGCTGCTTCGCCCTCCTCACCTGTCGGTGCGGGAAGGCGGGAGGAACGTTTCAGCCGTGAGCAGCCCGCATCGCATCAGAGAGGAAACAGGCGGACTGACCGACTGATCACCGGAGAACAAGGTAAAACAAGAAAAGACAACGTGTTTCTATTTGGACCGGGTCTGAACTGAACCGGCGGGACCCTGAACGCGCCTTCAGGTGTCTGCTTCAGTTCAGGCGGAAACGTTGGCGATGGATGCGAATAACGCGGTGGGTGGGCTGTCTGCGTGGGTTCCGCGTCGCCCCGGTCCAGGTGATTATTATTACCGCGTTCTGCTTAATGCCCTGGCAGGACCATTACCACACACACGCGTCGTGCTGATGGGTCACACAATCTGGATGAAAGGATGAATAAAAGGCTGAAATATTTATTCCATGCTATTACAATAATCATAAATGAGTCCCACGGCTCCAAACATTTACCAGACCCGGTTCTATAATAAACCCAAATACTGATTGGATGACAAATAGACAGAAAACAGTTGGAGCCAGTTCTGTCGGATTGGGCTGGATGACCCGGCAAGAACCCAGAAGGCCTGATCCAGAGAGAAGCTGCTTTTATAGTCAGACTTGATTTGATCAGCTCTAAAGTGAACGTTTTATGGGTTTAGATCCACATTTAGGCATGCATGCTGGATGCCTTTTAGTAGCTCTGCATCTACTGCAGAATCTAAACTCAAGCTCGCCAGCCATCTTATCCACGCAAGGGAAAAGTAACTCTCTTTTCACTGTGTCTGAGTTCTATTCAGTGCGTGAACCTGCAGGTGCCTCCAGGTTCTGCAGGTTCTACAGGTCTCTGCCCCTGATTCAGGGAGAATGTGGGCGTGGCACAGGGCTGTGGTTCTCCCATACAGCTCCATGGCTAATGCATCTGTGCGTTTCCTTTAAGTGTGTCACACAATAACTAAATGTTACTACCAGCAGTGATAAAGGTACTTTGTTGAAAAACTTTATTTTATCCATTCTTCATCCATCCGTTCACGTTCTTCTCCTAAAGCTCTTCTATCATGTTCTGTGTGGTTCAAACACGCTGCAGGACCGACAATTAGCGGTCACAGGGAAAACGTGGACCTTGTTTCAGTGATGTGGGCATTCTCTATAGGAACAGGTGGAACGGGTTCTCTATACCTTACGTCATGAAGTGAGGGGAAACTGATTCATGATCAGATTTAAGTAAATAATGACAGGTTACATGTTTTTAAACATATATTCTGGCGGCTTTAATAGAATATGTCGGCATTTTTTGGTCACCGAACAAAAAAAAACAAAAGTTTTTTTTTTTTTTTTTTTATAAAACAACCCAAAATTATTTAGGGGGGCTTAAGAATATTTTAGGGGGGAGAATAGGCCTAACGACGCCACTGCATTTGTCCAAGGTGACTTGGTGAGGAAACAGAGTGGATGATGTTTTCGTAATTACAACAAGCATTCCAGCATTGAGTTTGAGACGCAGGGTTTTCGGTTTTGCATTTGTGAGGGGATATCGTTTTGGTCCTCAAGGCGAGAGAAGATGATCAACATGAATGTTAAAAGGATCCACTGAAATGGGAATTGTTGTTGTTTGCATTTCCGGTCCTGGATCAGTTTGCATGCGTTGATTTATAGTGATTCTGGTGAGTGTGCATGTTTGTGCATGTTTACCTGTGTTACCTGAGTGCATCTTACAGCTGAGAGCTCTAAAGTCCCATATTTTTAACTGATTCTTGAAGTGTTTTAATGTTAAATGTAATATTTGTTCCTGACCTCGTTCTGGATCAGAACCAGAAGACGTGCCTCATGATGGTTCATATCTGACCCCTTTATGACTCTGATTCTTGGTGACTGAATTGAATGCAGGTTTTAAAGGAAATATTTTTTTTATTTATTTTTTTGGGGGGGGTCCATTATAAGTAAATGGGAAAATCCAGATGTTTCTGTATCCAGACGGGGATCCGGATCGCTCTCAGAACGTAGTTCGTGTTTCAGTGACGCTGTCAGGAACAGAAGCTGCTTCGCCCTCCTCACCTGTCGGTGCGGGAAGGCGGGAGGAACGTTTCAGCCGTGAGCAGCCCGCATCGCATCAGAGAGGAAACAGGCGGACTGACCGACTGATCACCGGAGAACAAGGTAAAACAAGAAAAGACAACGTGTTTCTATTTGGACCGGGTCTGAACTGAACCGGCGGGACCCTGAACGCGCCTTCAGGTGTCTGCTTCAGTTCAGGCGGAAACGTTGGCGATGGACGCGAATAACGCGGTGGGTGGGCTGTCTGCGTGGGTTCCGCGTCGCCCCGGTCCAGGTGATTATTATTACCGCGTTCTGCTTAATGCCCTGGCAGGACCATTACCACACACACGCGTCGTGCTGATGGGTCACACAATCTGGATGAAAGGATGAATAAAAGGCTGAAATATTTATTCCATGCTAATACAATAATCATAAATGAGTCCCACGGCTCCAAACATTTACCAGACCCGGTTCTATAATAAACCCAAATACTGATTGGATGACAAATAGACAGAAAACAGTTGGAGCCAGTTCTGTCGGATTGGGCTGGATGACCCGGCAAGAACCCAGAAGGCCCGATCCAGAGAGAAGCTGCTTTTATAGTCAGACTTGATTTGATCAGCTCTAAAGTGAACGTTTTATGGGTTTAGATCCAGTCGGACTCCACAGCATGGACTTACTGAACCAGAGCTTCTTATTCAATCACCATGATTTTGTATTATTTGTATTCTTCAGTGAGATCCTCACCACAGCCAGAATTATAAAAGTATAAACTCAAACTTGTTCATCTACAAACAAGACAGTCAAAAGTCTCTCTGTGCGTGTTGGGGGACAGGTGGCCGGGGTCCCAGCATGCTTTGAGATGTGACCCCTGGCACTGGACGTGCCGTGGATGATCACCAGGGCGGCCTTCTGGTTGGACATTTACAGATTGCTGTTGCATGAAGAGCGTTTGCGTCTCATCTTCAGTGTGTTTAGCGTGTGTGAAAGAGAGCAGCTCGTACCGCGAAGCAAACCGTCCCGGTTGTTCAGCTTGTGAAAATCAAAAGTAAAGCGTGAAGTCGTTAATATACGACTAGTGAGCCGGATTAATTACCCAGCCTCCCTCCAGCTTAGAAACTCTTGGCTCTGCTTTATCTGCAGTTATGCAGGATTATATTTCAGTGTCGCCGCCGCTGTTGTTTGTCTATGCCCGGTTTTATGGTAATATGCATCACCGTTACCGGGAACCGGTGGTGCTGGGCCATAATGGCGGCCGGTTGCGCCCTCACCATCCGTAGTTAGAGGGTTAACGATTATCGTAATTGTTCTCTGAGCACCCATCTCCATTTATACAGACGGATTTGGGAATTGCATCCAGAGCAGGAGCCTGCGTAAACGCATCCAGAGTAGGAGCCTGTGTAAACGCATCCAGAGGAGGAGCCTGAGTAAACGCATCCAGAGTAGGAGCCTGCGTAAACGCATCCAGAGTAGGAGCCTGCGTAAACGCATCCAGAGTAGGAGCCTGGGTAAACGCATCCAGAGTAGGAGCCTGGGTAAACGCATCCAGAGGAGGAGCCTGGGTAAACGCATCCAGAGTAGGAGCCTGCGTAAACGCATCCAGAGTAGGAGCCTGCGTAAACGCATCCGGAGCAGGAGCCTGCGTAAACGCATCCAGAGTAGGAGCCCCGCGTAAACGCATCCAGAGTAGGAGCCTGCGTAAACGCATCCAGAGTAGGAGCCCCGCGTAAACGCATCCAGAGTAGGAGCCTGCGTAAACGCATCCGGAGCAGGAGCCTGCGTAAACGCATCCAGAGTAGGAGCCCCGCGTAAACGCATCCGGAGGAGGAGCCTGCGTAAACGCATCCGGAGGAGGAGCCTGCGTAAACGCATCCAGAGTAGGAGCCTGCGTAAAAGCATCCAGAGTAGGAGCCTGCGTAAACGCATCCAGAGTAGGAGCCCCGCGTAAACGCATCCAGAGTAGGAGCCTGGGTAAACGCATCCAGAGTAGGAGCCCCGCGTAAACGCATCCAGAGTAGGAGCCTGCGTAAACGCATCCAGAGTAGGAGCCTGCATAAACGCATCCAGAGTAGGAGCCTGCGTAAACGCATCCAGAGTAGGAGCCTGCGTAAAAGCATCCAGAGTAGGAGCCTGCGTAAACGCATCCAGAGGAGGAGCCTGCGTAAACGCATCCAGAGTAGGAGCCTGCGTAAACGCATCCAGAGGAGGAGCCTGCGTAAACGCATCCAGAGTAGGAGCCCCGCGTAAACGCATCCAGAGTAGGAGCCCCGCGTAAACGCATCCAGAGTAGGAGCCCCGCGTAAACGCATCCAGAGTAGGAGCCCCGCGTAAACGCATCCAGAGTAGGAACCCCGCGTAAACGCATCCAGAGTAGGAGCCCCGCGTAAACGCATCCAGAGGAGGAGCCCCGCGTAAACGCATCCAGAGGAGGAGCCTGCGTAAACGCATCCAGAGTAGGAGCATGCGTAAACGCATCCAGAGGACGAGCCTGCGTAAACGCATCCAGAGGAGGAGCCTGCGTAAACGCATCCAGAGGAGGAGCCTGCGTAAACGCATCCAGAGGACGAGCCTGCGTAAACGCATCCAGAGGAGGAGCCTGCGTAAACGCATCCAGAGTAGGAGCCTGCGTAAACGCATCCAGAGTAGGAGCCTGCGTAAACGCATCCAGAGTAGAAGCCTGCGTAAACGCATCCAGAGTAGGAGCCTGCGTAAACGCATCCAGAGTAGGAGCCTGCGTAAACGCATCCAGAGTAGGAGCCTGCGTAAAAGCATCCAGAGTAGGAGCCTGCGTAAACGCATCCAGAGTAGGAGCCTGCGTAAAAGCATCCAGAGTAGGAGCCTGCGTAAACGCATCCAGAGTAGGAGCCTGCGTAAACGCATCCAGAGTAGGAGCCTGCGTAAACGCATCCAGAGTAGGAGCCCCGCGTAAACGCATCCAGAGTAGGAGCCTGCGTAAACGCATCCAGAGTAGGAGCCCCGCGTCAACGCATCCAGAGGAGGAGCCTGCGTAAACGCATCCAGAGTAGGAGCCCCGCGTAAACGCATCCAGAGTAGGAGCCTGCGTAAACGCATCCAGAGTAGGAGCCTGCGTAAACGCATCCAGAGTAGGAGCCTGCGTAAACGCATCCAGAGTAGGAGCCCCGGGTAAACGCATCCAGAGTAGGAGCCCCGCGTAAACGCATCCAGAGTAGGAGCCCCGGGTAAACGCATCCAGAGGAGGAGCCCGCGTCAACGCATCCAGAGGAGGAGCCTGCGTAAACGCATCCAGAGTAGGAGCCCCGCGTAAACGCATCCAGAGTAGGAGCCCCGCGTAAACGCATCCAGAGTAGGAGCCCCGCGTAAACGCATCCAGAGTAGGAGCCCCGCGTAAACGCATCCAGAGGAGGAGCCCCGCGTAAACGCATCCAGAGTAGGAGCCCCGCGTAAACGCATCCAGAGTAGGAGCCTGCGTAAACGCATCCAGAGGAGGAGCCCCGGGTAAACGCATCCAGAGGAGGAGCCCCGCGTAAACGCATCCAGAGTAGGAGCCTGCGTAAACGCATCCAGAGTAGGAGCCTGCGTAAACGCATCCAGAGTAGGAGCCTGCGTAAACGCATCCAGAGGAGGAGCCCCGTGTAAATGCATCCAGAGTAGGAGCCCCGTGTAAACGCATCCAGAGTAGGAGCCTGCGTAAACGCATCCAGAGGAGGAGCCCCGTGTAAACGCATCCAGAGTAGGAGCCCCGTGTAAACGCATCCAGAGTAGGAGCCCCGCGTAAACGCATCCAGAGTAGGAGCCTGCGTAAACGCATCCAGAGTAGGAGCCTGCGTAAACGCATTCATGTCAACGGTCATCATTCCCACACACGCGAAAAAAAGTGCCAACCAGAAGTATTCTCTCCACACGAAGGCGGGTGTAGAGAAAAGCGGACCAAGTCAAGTAGCCCCCAGTTTATGTTACGTCCCTCGGGGAACAGTGACATCGCATAAAAGAGGCGGTGACGGTTTCACAAGAAAGCTGTTGTTTATTATTAACGGCATCTTAAAATGACAGCAAATGACCAGACGATCCAAACCATCTCTAAAAGTGTTGGATAAAAAGCCGAATATGTATCATCACTGTCATATATTAAAGAAACATGAGCGATTAAGCTGGGACAGCACTGTTAAACACATCGATGCGATCTTGATTTATAAAATCTTCCATGGCAGAGCACCTCCTCCATTACTAGAATTTGTGAAGATAAACTCAAACACATCAACAAGAACAGGCTCTGGAGGTGACTGTGTAGGTCCATTCAGAAAAAGTGCCTTTAGTAAAGCCACTTTTTCTGTTCGTGCTTCTCATACTTGGAATTCTATCCCAACCACGATACGTGAACTCCCGACTGACCTCATTTTCCAAACAATTTAAAGCATGGCTATTGGAAGAGCAACATTGTAGCCACAACCATGCCTAAACTTATATATTTGTTTACCGTTGGCTAATTGTTGGGGTACAATCTGCAGATTTTCTGATAATGTCATCATCCTCATTATTTTGTACTATTTAGTAGAACTGTTCTATTTGTTATGACTGTTGTTTTATTGATTTTGTGGTTTTATGTTGTTGATGTCAAAGGGACTAAAGATGGAAATTAGCTGTTGGCTATAATCTTACATATTTACGTGTAAACGTTCATGAATATGTATTGTTCCTGTTTAAATAAACTCAAACAAAAGGGATGTGGAACAAACTCAAACGTGAAGCTTCCCTTCAGGGGGAACCAAGTAAAAGGATCTCCTCAGCCTGCCTCGGCCCCGTGGTTACACCCCTGCTGCTTCCTCACATCAGCAACCCACACAAACATCGAAACTGTCATTTACAGGGGGGTGTAACAGAAAACCCAACAAACCAGTATCAGTGCCACGCACACACACACACACACACACACTATCACCACCTGAATGTCAACAAAGAACACGCAAAGTCACCGCAAACGATCGACCGAGGAAGAGGAGGAGGAGGAGGAGGGGGGGTGCTTTTAAACCAGCCCGGCTGCTTGACAGCACCTCAGGTGGATTTGCAGCATCTGAGGGGCTCAGCTGATGTCATCGGGAGGCGGAGCCTGTCAAGTGGCCAGAGGGGGTGCCGTAAACAGAGCCGGTCACGCGGGCTGACAAACCAGCAACAGAAGAGAAACACAACAACGCAATTCACACCTTCATAGCAAGCATGCACACTTGTTGCCATAACACCGCCCAGGAGGAGGAGCCATAGCCTGGGGGCGAATAAATGGCATTACAAGTGAGTGACCAGGAAACAACAACGTTTATTTCCTTTGATACCTTTAGAGCCAGTGGTGATTATTAATCAGTGTTTATCATCGACTCTTCTGGACTGACCAATAAGGAGCAAGCAACTGGGGCAACTGGGGCAACTGCTTCACCTCTGCCACGGCAGAAAAGGCCATTTTGATCTGATCACTCAAACTGTCCCTCCAACCTCTAAAGGTACAGCTTTTTAAATGATGTTCATTTGAATCATTTGATGCTTTTTGTATTATGGATTGCTCTGCCTTCCCTTGCCAATATATTATTTGATGCTTAAATAAAGTGTTTGAGTTTTGGTTGATTCGGTTTCTCTTTCGTGTTTAACTCAAGTTTTAAATTGAAACATTTAATCAGGAATCATTTTCCTCCATTCCTTTTCCCCTGTTTTTAAATTGTTGAATCAACTGATTCCCCCCTTAAACCTTATTTTCAACATTTTCAGAAGCTGGAAGAGGCGAAATAAAATTGCCAACTTTAAAATGCTTCTTCTAGGTTGCTCTAGCCAATTAAACGAACACATCCTTGGGACCTCCTGTCCAGGTCACCCAACATATTCCTAGCCATTCACCGAGAGCACAGATCACAGAGGAGAACTGCTGATCAAGGGCGTGGCTGGAGAGGTGTGCGGTTATTCTACTGCATACTTTAGCTGGCGTGGCGGTTAGTGCGAGGAGAGTCTCTTCAACAGCATCTTACAGAGTACTCTGACGAGGACCGTCGTCCGGCTGATTTCTGTCATTCCACCGGAGTGGGAGAAGAAAGTCGGCGCTCTAACTGTGTGTGTGTGTGTGTGTGTGTGTGTGTGTGTGTGTGTGTTAGGAAATGCGATTTCAGTGGAAGAAGAAGAACACTGCATTGACAGTATTATTCCTGTTTGGGGGATTTTACGTCGTCATCAAAACTGCCTTCCTCACCGCCGTAAGTAGAAGCGAATGAGCAACACGCTCTTTGTATATGGGATGCTCTATAATACAAATACATTTGTGGACTGGTTTTGCAGCACCCAGAACCTTCACCAGAACCCGTTCCTAAGAACATTACTTGGAAAGCTGAGAGGTTGGCGGTGAAGGAGTCCTGGGTGGAGCACGGAGGCTACCTGCCACTCGGGGTGTCCTATCAGCTGCTTGCTGGGGCGCCATGCACTCCGCAGAGTGAGTGACACGCGATGACTGTCCTGTTCGGGAGGAGTAATCATCATATAATAGTGATTTCTGGACATTTTGGTGATGTGACGCATTAATACCAACAGGGTTGCAGCCTCAGAGTTCTGATGAACCAACGTTTTTAATTGTGTCACCTTCAACAGAATGAATGAAAGGTTGTTGTGTTTGTTAGATTAATACATTCTGTCGGTCGCGAAAGGACTTCTCAATAGAAGTTGGAGAGTGGATGCCGCAGAGTGGCCTGAGGAGTCAGATGAGTAAATGATGGTATCGTCAGCATAGAAATGTATCCCGGAGGCACCGACATCCTTGGCCACATTGTTTATGTAGATGGAAAAAAAGCTTGGGCCCAAGATGGAACCTTGAGGCACACCTGTAGAGATATAAAGTGGTTCTGACACAACCTTTTCTGACTTCACTCTCTGTACACGGTTGTTAAATTAGCTGGCAAGCCAGTTAATACAAGTCTTGGACAGGCCAATGCTATAAAGCCTGTGCAAGAGGACATTAGGGTCTAGCCTTTGGCCAGGCCATGCAGGCCTGTTTATTGTCCACGGTGGTGATGATGTCATTGAGTACCTTCTTAATGGGGGCTGGGCCATCAAGTCTGTTGTGCGGAAGTCATGTTGCTTTCACAGTTGACAGTTTTATTTGACAACTGTTAGAACCAGTCAGCTGAGTAAAGAGAAACAACGGCCCATCCTTACTTTAGTCCAGGGGTGTCAAACTCGTGTTCTCCGAGGGCCACATCAGCATAATGGCTGCTGTCAAAGGGCCAGTTGTAAATGTAACTAAATGTAATGTAATGTAAATAAAGTGTAACTACTCCTTAACATGCTGCTAAATAACTGTATTTACTACTACATACTTAATTAAATTATAAATATTACATATGCAATTGCATAGTTCTAAAAATATATCTATACCTTACTGCTGTAAAAATATCCGCCGAGGTTATGTAATCGCCCGCGTCTGTCTGTAATCTGTTCGTCAATATCTCCATTTATTATTGACCGATATTTAGGGAAATGAACACAGTCATGTAGGGGGGGGGGGGGGGGGCTCTATCTCACCACTGAATATCATCTGGGTCCAGAATGGATAATTAAAACCCCATTTACAGATTATAAATCAGTTACAAATACACATCAACTCTGATTCACTTTTACTTTTCAGCATTTTACTAAAACAAATGTCTGCACAAAGCTCTTGCGGGCCACAAAACATGACGTGGCGGGCCACATTGGCCCCCGGGCCTTGAGTTTGACACATATGATCTATGGTGTCAAATGCCTTCTTTAAATCAATGAACATCCCTATTGTGTATTTATTTTTGTCAATTGCAGTTGTAATGTCCTCTACAATTTTCATTATTGCCATATTTGTTGACCTATTTGAACGAAATCCATACTGACTTTCATTTAACACATTATTATTTTCAATAAAGCTGTCACAAATACATTTTATCATATTTTTTAAAATTGAGATAGAAGTGATATTGGTCTTTAATTATTAAAATTATATTTATCTCTAGTTTTAAAAAGAGGAATGACTTTAACCATTTTCATCCTATCTGGAAAGACTCCCATCTTAAACGAAAGATTCATTATATAATGAATTGGTTTAATCACACAATCTATGGTATTTTTTACTATTTGCATGTCAATACGCCCCCATAAGAATTAAAAAACTAAAACCAAAAAGGAAAGCTCCGTGGTTCAATTCTGAAATTAGATTGTTAAAGCAAACAGCGCAGGAAACTGGAGAGAATATGGCGCTCGACTAAATTGGAGGAGTCTTGTTTAGTCTGTTATGTTCATTCTGGCAATGTATGCATCATTTTCAACTCAATTCCTAAGCAGCTGGACATAAATGGATAACATACATGAATTGAACTTGATTTGCTTCACTTTTTAACATAAGTATTATTACATGTATAATCAAATTATCTGTTAGACCGTGCTTGTTTTCAGACCCAAATGCACGACACAGTGATCAGGGACCGCACACACTCCATTCACGAGCCCATCAAAAAGAACTCACTGCCTCTCTTCAGATGCCCAACACCCAAGATCAAGACCAAGCAGGCAGGGCAGATATCAATATTGAAGGATGATGAGGCACTCTTCTCCCAATTATATACAGCCATGCAACACAGAGAGGGGGACATGAGCACCTTCTTTAAGCACGAAAACCATCCAAACCCTCCCTCTCTGTCTGACAGAGGGAAACTACGGCTGGGAAAGAAGTCAGATCTGCTAATTGTTCTGACACAGAAGACACAACAGGAACCTCCAGGTACTTTGGATGTCAAAGTACTCGACGGTGCCGCTGTTGTGCACTTCCTGTCCACTACCAACTTTACCACATTCGACGAATATGCCAGTTGTGTCTTTGTTCCCCACATCATGAAGCACTTGGAGACCTCCAAAAGCGTTGACGTGGTTTGGGACACTTACATCACCAGCAGCATAAAAGAGTCAATAAGGGAGAAGCGAGGCAAAGGGATACGACGGAAGGTGGCTGGTCAGAACAAGCTGCCAGGGAATTGGCCAGATTTCCTGTGTGACCCGATGAACAAGCAGGAACTCTTCACCTTCCTCTCCATGAAGATTGCATCCACTGGGAATCTGTCAATGAAGCAAGGACAGAGTTGTTCTGCCAGAAGAACAAAACGATGGAACACAGGATTCAATGCTGCAGCACTTGAAGCGAGTTGCCTACCAGTCTGGAATCTGGGCAACATCTGAACTGGCCCAGCAGCCACACCCAATCCAGAAGGATGTGGATGGACATTGAATGGAGACAGCCAGGTCTGGCTTCCAGTGTGGAGCATTCTACCAATGGCTTCAAAAGCCTGCGCTGAACTGATCAAATGTGGCTGTGGTGCAAGGTGCTCATGTAGGAAGGCACACTGGAAATGCACAGAGCTTTGCAGTTGCAAACGTGACATATAATGTTATGGTTCCTGACCCTTGCCTGTCTCACGACTCAGATATTTGCTCTGCCCCTTCTGTACATCACCTTTTATAATTAAATCCCCTCCAGGTTTTGAACTGTTCCACTGCCTCCTGTGTCGTGCATTTGGGTCTGAAAACAAGCACGGTCTAACACAGGGGGCGGGAACCTTTTTGGCTGAGAGAGCCATGAACACCACATATTATTAAATGTCATTCTGGGAGAGCCCTACAATATGTTTAAAACTAAATACAAGTCTCTGAATTCTTTTGAATAACATTGTTATGCTGTTGCTAATCAATGATGGATATTTCTTACCATTAATGCGACTTCTGGTGCTGCGTGGTTTTGCTGATCGCTTTGTGACTCCTCTTTTTTTCTTTCAGCAATCTTCTAAAATTAGCGAGCCGACAACGCAATTAAAACAAGGGAAGTTTACTTCCTGATCTCACAACCGGCCGTTGTGCGGACCCTTTTGCGGGTGCGCACATCGACCGCTATTTTCGACAGCAAAATACAGCAACCCCATTTGAACAGTGTCTCTTCCTCATCTGCGTTGCCTAGGCGATAGATAGATAGATAGATAGACAGATAGATAGACACAACAACATGTATGTTTGCCACTTTCCCACTGAAATTACTGGTTTGACTGTTTTTGAACGCAGATCGACCCGCTATCAATCAGCGTTTGTCCCTTTCCCAGTGAGCAGAACGCCGTATAAAAACCGAACTTCCTCTGATCACTGCCTCATAGCGAACCGGCTTTCTAGTCGCCGGTTTGTGCAAAGGAGTGTAACGAAAAAAATATATTTTTCTTTCTTTTTTTTTTTTTTCTTTTTTTACCTTGTCTGCATTCGTGCTCCACAGTGACGGACATAACGTCAGTCACTGCTGGAGTTCTATGCAATTTTTATTCTTATAGTGATTGTGACCGTCACCTGCCCTCTTGGCAGCCTAGCCTATTCCTATTTTATTGATTTTATTACCTGCTTACCACCGTAGAGGGCTGTGCACACCGCAGTGAACATACAACATGAACAAACAAAAAGTGACAAATACACAGTGTTATGAGAAGAAAGTGCAATGGATTTATTTGTGCCCCTTAATTCTACCCCTTCCATCCAATCATCACCAAGAGTTGTCCCAATACACCAGGTTCACATTCGTCTCTAGAGGAAAGTATGGATCACCAAGTTCTCAGATCTGAGGAAAAAGAGAGAGAGCATAGTGAGAGCCACAAGCACTGACCCAGCAACCTCCACTAACTCAGAGATCTGTGTGCGGGGTTGACTCTCTAAACGAGTTTTAATAGGTGCTGGAGTGGTGGATCTGGCATGCGTGAAACCTCCACCTAAGAACGGGGCAGCCATCCCGGACCCAACAATGGCAACATAAGCCCCCAGATCACCCCAAGCAGCCACAGCAACCCAAGAACAACCACCATGGCCCCACCAGAGCCACACGCAGAAGAACCAGTCCAGGGCCCGGGGGCGACTTACACCAACACAGCCGACAAAACCTAGGCCAGCGCAGCGGCACGGGGCACAGCGGGCCGGCCTGGCGCCCCACCAGCACCCAACACCACGCCCCCCCCAACCACCCGCCCCCCTCCCAGCACCCTCCACCCATCCCACACACCCCCCACAGTCCCCCAGCCCCCCCCACGGCCCAGCCACCCCCACCCCCCACCACCGCCCCCCACCCCCACCCCCAGCGCCCCCCCCGCCCCCTCCCCCCCACCGCACCCCTCCCCCCCACCACCCAACCCACCGCCGAGCTCGGGCAACCCCCCAACCCAGCGAACCAGCGTCTGGGAATATTTTTTATAATTGAAGATTTGTCCGCGAGCCAGATGCAGCCATCAAAAGAGCCACATATGGCTCCCGAGCCAGAGGTTCCTGACCCCTGGTCTAACAGATAATTTGATTATACGTAATCAACATAATACTTATGTTAAAAAGTGAAGCAAATCAAGTTCAATTCATGTATGTTATAATTTTATGTCCAGCTGCTTAGGAATTGAGTTGAAAATGATGCATACATTGCCAGAATGAACATTATTTATTTGATCTCTGCAGAAATAATCATCTAGTGGTATTCTCAATAGCTTTAATGCATTCCCTGACTCAGAAAATGTATACTTTGACACCAAGATTGACCTTCTAAGTGGCTTGGAAGCCGAGATATTGGCATTTACAGATTTTACATGGCGGAAATCCAATATGGCCGCCATCCGCCATCTTGATGAGGCGGCTCCCACCAAAAATTGAAAGCTATGGTGATGTAGAGCACATAAAAATAATTTGGTGCTTTTATCCGCCGTGTCCCCATAATTTTGCTGAGCCGCCGGACTAACAAGAAACATTGACTGCAAAACCCCTATTTTCCCCTGTCCAGGCCTCTTTTAACTGTTCATTAACTCTTGGTACAGTGGTACCTCTACTTACGAATTTAATCCGTTCTGGGAGTAGCTTCGTAACGTGAAAACTTCGTAAGTAGAGACGCATTTTGAATGTAAATGCACTAATCCGTTCCAAGCCCCGCAAAAGTATTGTAACGGTTCATGTTTTAGGAGTGTTCATTATTCCTACGCTGCAGAGAGTCCGCAAAGGCATCCAGGGAGGAGGGGCGGTGTGTGTGTGGGGGTGCTGCGAGGAGGAGGAGGAGAACGGGAGAGCTGCGGGAGTTAGGGAGAGTTACCCGTCGTGTGCTTATTCCAGCGTCCGACGGACGCTACATTATGATTTTTTTTAAAAATATTAATCTACCTGTTAGCTGTTACTTTTTGTCCTCTTTGTTTACTGGTCCTTTGCGGTGTTTTCTGCCTCGCGTTTCTTGAAAAACTGATCCAATGACGTCTGCTTTTGCCGGCTTTTGACAATCCGTCGGAAATGTGCGAGGCAGACGTCATCATAATGAGCAATAGCCCGACTTGTCAACACTTTTTCCGGGTGACACGAGGGGGACACGAATAGCATGCTGAGATACACGCATACGCAACGGGTTGCCAGGCAGATTTTAGGCGATAGCCAATGGCAGAGCAGCTACGAGCAGCTATTTTTGACTTTGTATCCTGAAACGCCTTCGTAACGAGAGGCAATATTTTCCCATTCAGATACTTTGTAACCTGAAACTTTCGGATGTAGAGACATTCGTAAGCTGAGGTACTACTGTATTTCCTTTGCCAAGCTAGGTCCTACATTTACAAAAAAAAGTATTTAATTCATTAACCATTTAATCCTTTACAAAGTATTTAGACAACTCCGTTAGACCCGTCTTATTTCCTAATACTTCGTTCAGAATATTCCATGTAGCCTTTATATTATTTTCATTTTCATGCAAAAGTCTATTATAATATTCTTTTTTTCCTTGTTTCAATATATTGGTTACGTTATTTTTGTACTTCTTATGGCGCTTCTCACCAGGGGCGTCACTAGGTTTTAAGGACAGGGGGGGCTTAGCCCCCAGGAGATGCACAGGATGTGAGCAAATGTAGCGTAAGAGCTCAAAACCTCAAACGGCTAACAAGGACTCAAAGAACGCCGTCTGTTTCTAAGAGTCGATCACTCTGTTGTGATTCTGAAGCTCGTCTTCTTCAATGACTGCAAGACTGTGAAGTCTTTTCTGACCCGTTGTTTGACGCAGCCAGGAACGCAACCGACGCAGTGCAACCGACGCAGTGCAACCAACGCAGTGCTCTAAAGGACCTTTCACACGAGCAGCTGCTTACGGGCACTGTTAGGGCAACTTGGGTAGAACCTTCAGAGAAGGAAACATGTCTGAATCAAGGAGGTTGTGCACAGACAATATATCTTTGGGAGAACATCCAGCCTCTGTTTTATGGCCACTAGAACCTCCTCTGTTTTCAGGCTGGAGTGTTTTGAGAGTTCATTAAATTGTGATCCACTCAAGAGGTTCTCACATTCAGGCCTGCATGCTGGATGCCTTTTAGTAGCTCTGCATCTACTGCAGAATCTGAACTCAAGCTATCATCCTATCCACGCAAGGAAAAGTAACTCTCTTTTCACTGTGTCTGAGTTCTAGTCAGTGCGTGAACCTGCAGGTTCCTCCAGGTTCTGCAGGTTCTGCAGGTCTCTGCACCTGATTCAAGGAGACTGTGGGCATGGCACTGGGCTGAGGTTCTCTCATAGCTCCATGGCTAATGCGTCTGTGCGTTTCCTTTAAGTGTGTCACACAATAACTAAATGTTACTACCAGCAGTGATAAACGTACTTTGTTGAAAAACTTTATTTTATCCATTCTTCATCCATCCGTTCACGTTCTTCTCCTAAAGCTCTTCTATCATGCTCTGTGTGCGTCAAACACGCTGCAGGACCGACAATTAGCGCGGTCACAGGGAAAACGTGGACTGGAGTTTCAGTGATGTGGGCATTCTCTATAGGAACAGGTGGAACGGGTTCTCTATACCTTACGTCATGAAGTGAGGGGAAACAGATTCATGATCAGATTTAAGTAAATAATGACAGGTTACCTGTTTTTAAACATATATTCTGGCGGTTTTAATAGAATATGTCGGCAATTTTTGGTCACTGAACAAAACAAAAAAAATTTTTTTTTAATAAAACAACTCAAAATTATTTAGGGGGGCTTAAGAATAAAATAAATAAAATAAAATAGAGCTAACGACACCACTGCTTCTCACCATTCTAGGTTCTTGATTTGATAAACTCCTTGTCTGTTTTTCTTTTTACATGCATTTTTCAAACCGTTTGTTAGCCAATGTTTTCTATTATGACTTTGTGCAGGGTTATAGGGTTATGGTTAGGGGGTTGGGGAGTTATCGGGTTAGGGTTAGGGTTATAGGGTGATAGGGTGATACGGTTATAAGTTTAGGGTTAAGGGGTTATATGGTTAGGGTTTTGGGTTATAAGGTTATGGTTAGGGTTCATTATTCCTTTTTATTTTATGTATTTGATAGTTTGGGATTTTTTCTTTTGGTAATTGATAGTCAAATGTAGCAAATATACGTAGATGATCACTTCATTTATTACTAAACCACTGGAAATGTGTTTCTCCAAAACAGCTCAAGTGTTGAACACATCAGTCCAGTTCTGAAATGGCTACACTGGCTCCCAGTCAGCTATTGGATAGATAGAATGCAGTGTTTAGAGACTTCTAGAGATCTCGTGTTTTCCGTGCTATGTTGAAATGTCCTTCACAACTCAAGACCACGAGACAAACATCCTTTAATCTCAATGAGAATTCCACCTGCTAAAGGATAGATTATTAGACCTGCCTAAAACTTTAATCGTGTTAATAAAGTCTCCTGGGTTTGAAGTGTTAATGTTCTCTTTTCTGTCCTGACATGTTTCAGAGTATTTAACAGTTGGAATGTCATCAGTGAAACGGATGAAAGGAAGCTACCTCATATCCACCTTGCAGTCCCTCTTCTCCCAGTCTTCCCAGGAGGAGCGCTCCTCCTTGGTGGTGGTAGTGCTCCTAGCGGATTTTGACACCAGCTGGAGAGTCACTACAGTCAAAGAAATCGAAAATACGTTTGCCTCTGAGCTGGACCAATGCCAGCTGGTGGTCCTCCATGTTCCTGAGGATCACTACCCTCCACTTACAGGTGCAGTGCTTGTGTGATGCTTCCATAACCCACCTGAAGCTGAGCACCGATGGACGTCTCTGTGGTTCTCCGGCAGGTCTAAAGAGAAACTTCAACGACGCTCCGGAAAGGGTGTCTTTTCGCTCCAAGCAGAACGTGGACTACGCCTTCCTGACCCTCTACAGTGCCGGGCTTAGTCAATACTATCTCCAGTTGGAGGATGACGTTTCTGCTGCAACACACTTCTTCACCAAGATCCAGATGCACATTACTGAGCAGGAGGCAAAGAAGGCCACCTGGATAATGCTGGAGTTTTCAATCCTCGGCTACATTGGGAAACTCTACAAGTCAGCCCATCTTCCTCTCCTGGCACGCTTCCTCTTCCTCTTTTACCAGGAAATGCCCTGTGACTGGTTGATGACTCACTTCCGAGAGTCGATGGCTCAGAAGGAGCCGATCCTCTTGAAGCCCTCCCTGTTCCAACACATGGGAACGTTCTCCTCATTTCAGGGGATACACAATAAACTAAAGGACAGGTACTTTGAAGAAGAGTTCTACGCCAACCCTTCAGCTGAGGTTTACTCCAATATGTCCACCTACAAGACACACGACCCGAAAAACGCCTGGAGTGCTGGGGAGGGATTCTTCTGGGGCTACCCCCCCCCAAAGGGAAGCTACCTGACTGTGGTGTTTACAGAGCCCAGAGTGGTGACAGAGATCGTGGTCGAAACAGGGGATGGAGGCAAAGACCTTCTGCAGTCAGCAGAGGTGGAGCTTGGCCACGATGTGTTTGCTGGCAACCAGGAGAAGAGCTGTAAAGCGTTCCGATCCCTGGGGACGCTTAAGAATGGAAGGTTTGCGATGCAGGAGGTCAACACGGCGCCTTCCTCGGCCTCTTCCTGTCTCCGGATTCAAGTCACAGAAGGCCAAAGTGATTGGGTGATCATCAGGAAAATCAGGATTGCATCAAAACAGTAGGATCCCGCAGGAAACGTCAGAGGGAACGCTCACTTCCTGTAAGATGAATAAAGTTTTAAACCTGGTTTTAACTTAATGGACCTGTACGTGTGATGTGTTTTTTGCCTTGTAGTCCAACACTGAATGAAACTGAAGCTAAGCTAAAGCGGCTGCTCCTGCTGATATGAAGGACATTTAGGGACATTTAGGGACATGTTGTCCCTGGCCCTGTCTCTGTGAGGACGTCTCTCTTAAGCTAATGTGAGCTTGCAGTGATGAAGCGTCACAGCAGTTGACTTTCTTAATGCAGTTTGATAATATTTTCAGATTGACGGCTCGTTGACCGGTTCTGGATGTCCACAGCGTCCCACACAAGCACGTGAAATATTTGTTTTATTCCCTTGATAAGAAATATGCTGACAGGTCAAACTTGGTACGGTCGATGGGCAAGAGCAAAATGAGCGTGACGGCGCCAGGTAATCGCTGCTCTCCCTTCGCCAGCGTGGGGCCCGGTTCTGGTTCCGTCTCCTACAACTGGCAGCTTCTTTTCATTTCGCAGGCGGATCAACGGACCCGACCGCAGCTGGCTGCGAGTCCTGGTCCTTGGAGGCTGTTTGCACACCTTCGGTCCCAGAGAGACGCTGAGAGTCCACGTGGTCTTCGGCAGCGGCGTCTTTCTGTGCGTTGTCATTGTTCTGAAAGTCATGAAAACGAGAAACACCCACTAAATAAATACGAGCAG
Source organism: Brachionichthys hirsutus (assembly GCF_040956055.1). Classification (NCBI taxonomy): domain Eukaryota; kingdom Metazoa; phylum Chordata; class Actinopteri; order Lophiiformes; family Brachionichthyidae; genus Brachionichthys; species Brachionichthys hirsutus. Next base: position 1,668,107 of record NC_090898.1, on the reverse strand, counting down.
TCGCTGGAGCAATATTGGAACAGTCTTCAATTATTAGCAAACGAGACACACTCCTGAGGCGCCAAGCCATTTCAGGTGCTGCTGCTGAAGTGACCAATCAGGACACTTTCAGCGGAGCCACTCCTTTATCATAAAAAGACATTTCACATGAGTCACAAGCTTCAATATTTGCAAAGCAAGTCCTTCACCTCGACAGCGGCTCGGTGACGTCTATGCCTAAAAGGACCGACGGGCAGCAAATCCAGTCGGCCGCTATGCCGGCTTATTCTTTCCGAATTTTTTAATGAACAAAAATTCTCTTCATTTCTAAGAGGGTGTATCAGTGCATGATTCTATAAGGTGCAACCACAAATCTGCATCGATCTGCACTGAAATGCACCGTCCATCCACCAACACTGAAACATCAGGACTTTCTGATTTGTGGGGCGCTTTCCACGTGGAAAGTGCAACACTTCAATCCCTCACACACCCACGTGCGTGTCCATTTGCCCTCCTGGTAAACGGCTTCGGGCCTAACCTGGTTGCCAGCCTCCAGCAGACGATCTGTGTCTTTGATGACTTTGGTGCCTCGTGGATCAAAGCCCCAAGACTTCAGCCTGTTGAGGCCCCCAGCGGAGCGGCCGGTGGCGTTGATGCTGTGGGCTGGGATACGAACAGGAAGGTCCCACGTCCCCTTAAAATCTGACCATGACCTGTCCCTCTATAGTACCACACACACACACACACACACAAACATCAATTAGGTCAACACAATGTGATTACCATATTTTCACGACCTTATGACGCACCTGATGATTCGCCGCAGTCTCATTAACAGCTGATTTTTCGGTATTTCAAACGTACAACGGGCGCGCGGATCAAAAGGCGCCGGCACGATAGGTGCGCAAAATAAAGCAGGAGCAAAACTGAGTTTGGTACTCACATCTTTAATCATCATCAATCAAACAAGCATACTAGTGCGCGTTTTCAAAAATAGAGCCGGAGCAAAACAGAGTCATTAATCAAACCCATCAAAGTCCTCATCCTCTGTTTCTGTAGTGAACAGCTGCGCTAGATCTCCGTCAAACATGCCGGCCTCTTTCTTCACCGTCAGAGTCTTTCCGTGCAGCGGCGGCGGCGCCTCGGAAATGAAGCCGGCTTCTACGAAGGCTCAAACAACAACGCTAGCAGACAGTTAGCCGAAGCAGCTACAATCCAGTCAAACGGTGGCGCTGCGCTGCCTTCCACTCTGAGTGGAACTGTGTTCTCCGTCTGTCGTCCAGCGCTCCCACGCAGCTCGCAGTTTAACGTTGCGCGGTTGGAGTTCTTTGGTTAATCCACCGGGGATGACGATGATAAGCTAGTTTGCTAGTTAGCCTGTTAGCGCGTTAGCTAGCTTCACTCCGGTTTAGACCGTATTGGTGAGATCGCCGCGCACGGAGTCGCCGATCGCAGGAGCCGGGCTGCTGCAGGTCGTCTTCTTGCTTCCTCCTCTTCCTCCATGGATTCATTAATGCTGGATTCTCTCTCCGCTGCTCTATTCCCGTGTTCTGCTGCGGGACCGACAGCCTCGGCAGCCACTTCCGTCAGCACGCCATAATAGTTTACTATGGTGAAGCGCATCGGCACGTATCACTCCGCGAGGCGCCTGACTGAGTCCGCCTTACAACAACAAATGTGCCGCGCGGACCAATGGACGCGGCACATTTTGAAAAAAATCTAAGACTTTTAGGTCTATGGGTGTGAAAATACGGTAAGACAAAAAGCGCCGTGAAATGCCGTCACCTTTGCCCGTGGACGCAGTAGATGTCCTCTGTCATCAACAATGAAGGTCGTGCGTCCCCTTGTTGCAGCCGGTCTCTACACAGGCACAGACACACCGCGCTGAACACGTAGCTTTCTGCTACTTGTGAAGCTACATCTGAGCGAGATGTGCTTTGTCCTACCTCGTTGGAGCGCTTTGCTTCACACCAGTTCTGAAGCGTCTGCGACCTGAAAGCACTTTGATACTAACAAAAGTCAAGCATTTACTTACATATGTCATAAATCCTGTTTCCTGATCAAATAAAATTCTATATCTATAAAAGCGGTGACAAGCACAAAGTGTCAAATCACAGTCCTGCGTCTTTAACTCTTTGCCTCGGAGACTGGATGACTATAGTGCGAAATATGAGAGACCATCAGGACACCATCAGGAGCAACCGATCAACCAGAATGCAGCTACAACTACGGGAACAATACGCTGGCGGTGACACAATTCATCATTCGTTACTCCTGCAGAAACTAGAGCATTATGTAATAACACTAAATGAAACAGGAAGTTATTTAAATAAGAGGTTTCAGTCCGTAGAATGTATTAATGCTGTGTCACATTTGAGAAATTCCACAAGGTTCAGTATTGGGACCGATGCTATTTATAATTCATTTGAATTTATTTCATTTGCAGATGATGGAAATGTATTATTTTCAGGGCACGAAATCAAAGAATTGTTGACAACAGTAGAAAAGGAGATGATCCGGTTTAAAGAATGCTTTGATTGCAATAAGTTATCATTAAATTAAAATGAAATAAAACTAAATGGTGTTTGGTGGTGTCAGGGTAAATTGTGAAATTCAACTAATCCTTAATGGAGTTAAAATTGAAATAGAATATGAACTTAAATGGTTGTCCAGGAAACAGTGTCATGTCAGAACGGGACAGCGAGCACAAAGCATGTTCACGGTAAACGCTACCTGGTTTGCTGAGTAGTTGGACGACATTTCTTCATCAGTCTGCAGCCTCCGTCTGCTTTTGTTGTCCCGTTGCATAGCAACGCTGTCGAACATTCTTTCCAGATTCCAAATCGAATCTCTTGACAGAAAATCCTCACGCCGTCCGTGATGCGGCGAGTAACGGGAAAATACACGCATCCGGTTGTATCATTTTGTTTTGTCTTTTTTCCTCAGTAAATGCGTCAGACCCTTTCTTACCCAAATTATTTTATTATTTACGCTCCTTTTCCCAGGAGAGACGGAACTTCTGGCAAGTATTTATTAATATTGTAGGTTACAGAAGGTTAATGAGCCCAAAAGGCTAAACATCCAACCCAAATTAAAGGTCTTGCTTCGGCCCCACACGTTCAATTTAGATTAGAAAAATGTTTCGTGTTGTGTTGATGATGAAAACGTTGTTACGATTTCTTCGGATTTGGCTCATGAATTGTAATTCACTCTGTTTTATCGGAATAAAATAATACCTGTCTTCAATTCACAAACGACTTTTATTTTGACATTAATTACCGGAAGTCTTGCTGTTTTCTTCCGCTAGCCAACGTTAGCGCGCACGCTAGCACGCAGGAGTGCATGTCTGGGTTTGCGCGTTGACGGAAACGCAGACGGAGCAGAACGCCGAGCCTCGTTGAGCTGCGGGGGGACAGCGGTCCACTCGTGTCCTGTCCACGGTCCACTCGTGTCCGCGGTCCGGCAGCCATGGAGGGGCCGTCCTCTCGCTCGCCTGTCCCTGGGGACGGGAGAAGAGGACCCGTCGTGGATGCGGAGTCTGAGCCTGCCGGGGACATAAAGACGCACTTTCGCGTGTGTCGCTTCATTATGGACACAGGTAAGAGACCCCCCCCGGGGGGGGGGGGCAGGGTTAGGGTCGGGGGGGGGGGGGGGGGGGGGACAGCGCGGCGGAGAAGCTTCAGTCATTTCAGGAAACGCGATCTAAACACACTTTGATGGCGACGGCTGCGCCCGAGCGCCTGGTGTAATGCGGCGCTGCTGCCACAAGGGGGCGGTCAGGAACCCTCGAGCTCCATCCTGAGCTTGTTTATTGGACGAGGAAAAGGAAATGAACTCAGAATCTTGTAATCATAATCAGGAGGATGACGATGATGAAGAGGACCGGCTTCCTCTCCACCTCGGAGGGATCCTTCCCTGCTGGATGAGCGTCGGATGATGATCCGTCTCCGACGACCGAGCGCCTCAGTTCATTTGAGTGTTTCCTTGCCCAGGAGTGAAGCTCGGCATGCGCTCTGTTCCCGTGGCGACGGCGTGCGTGCTGTACCACCGGTTCTTCCAGCGGGTCAGCGTGTGCGCGTATGAGCCCCACCTGGTGGCCATGAGTTGTGTGTACCTGGCTGGGAAGGTGGAGGAGCAGCACATCAGGACCCGTGACATCATCAACGTGAGCCACAGGTAACGGCCACGCCCACGCTGTCGGCCCCGCCCAGTCGTCTCTCTCACGCCCCCCCCCCCCCCCCCCCAGGTCCTTGGGCGGCGGCTGCAGCCCGCTGGACTGCTGCAGGGAGTTCTGGGAGCTGAGGGACAGCGTGGTGCAGTGCGAGCTGCTCATCCTCCGCCAGCTGCGCTTCCACGTGTCCTTTGAGCACCCTCATAAGGTGGGCGGGTGTGACCTCTGGCCGGTGTCGTGTTTCAGAGTACACACTCAAATACGCAACGCTGTACTTCTTGCAGTATTTACTCCACTACCTGTTGTCTGTGAAGTCACTCGTCAACCGCCACGCTTGGTCTCGAACCCCCGTCGCTGAGACTGCTTGGGCGTTGCTTAGAGACTGTTACCATGGAGACATGTGCATCCGCCACACACCCCAACACATCGCCATAGCAACACTGTACCTGGCGCTAAACAGCTATGGAGTGGAGCTGCCTGCTGGAGATAAAGACTGGTGGCAGGTGTGTGTGTGTGTGTGTGTGTGTGTGTGTGCAGGTGTATTAAAGTGAGGCTCGTGTGTGACATTATGTGTGTGTTGTGTGTGTTTTTGTGTAGGTGCTGTGTGAGGACGTGACCAAAGCCGACATCGACGCTGTGATCTTGGACCTTCTTCATCTGTACGACATGGAGGCCAAGTGTGTGTGAGTGTGTGTGTGAGTGTGTGGGTGTGAGTGTGTGTGTGAGTGTGTGTGTTTGTGTGTGTGTGAGTGTGTGAGTGTGTGAGTGTGTGAGTGTGTGAGTGTGTGAGTGTGTGAGTGTGTGTGTGTTTGTGTGTGTGTGTGTGAGTGTGTGAGTGTGTGTGTGTGTGTGAGTGTGTGAGTGTGTGTTTGTGTGTGTGTGTGTGTGTGTGTGTGAGTGTGTGTGTGTGTGTGAGTGAGTGTGTGTGAGAGTGAGTGTGAGAGAGACAGAGGAACACTCCTGCCGTTGCCCCAGTTAGCCCCCCCCCCCCCCCTGGATTCGTCCCACCGTGTCTTTGCAGCCTTTGCCGTGTTGAACGCTCCTCTGCGTTCGGCTTGGACAAAGACACGCTCCGCTCCGACACAGCAACGTCCCCGGAAGGATGGCGAGCGAGGACGAGGAAGGTTCGACCGGAGTGAGAGTCGAACCCCTGTCCAGCTGCGGTCCGGTCACCCCGGGTCTCACCTGCATTTGCCCCACTTCCTGTTGTAAAAGTAAAATCTGATCTAATACGAAGCTCTGGAGAATCCGTGTCTTCCTGTCTTCCTGTCTTCCTGTCTTCCGTGGGTGACATGGACAGATGATCCTTTCTTTGTTGTGGGACGCGACCAGATGCTGTGGGACAGGACTTTGCATCATATCTGGCCGTCCTCCTACCCCTGCGTCCCTCCTTCACACCGACATCCCTTCCTGTCTCAGTCTCCTCCCTCTGTCCCCCTAATGTTGTATTAATAATGGAGACGGTACGTGTTCTGCTCGTCTTCATGAATTAAAAATTTGAATGGAGGAGAGGAGGGCGGGGTCAGGAGAGGAGGGCGGGGTCAGGAGAGAAGGAAAATGTTTGTAACTAAAGAAGTGAACTGATCAAACTGAAACATTCAGCAACACGTCAATAACAATAGCAACACGCTGCAGTCAGGAAATCAATAATCTGCTGGAGGTGACGATTGAAAGTTATTTGAACTTTTTTGTTGTTGTTGTTGATCCCGGCTACATATGGATCAGGATCAGCACTGGATCCATATGTAGCCGGCTACATATGGATCCAGTGCTGATCCTGAAAGTGACGTCTTTTCCGCGGCATTGACTCGGGGAATGTTCTTTATCTTTCCCACTTCTGTTGTTTTTTTTGGTTTTGCTTTGATTTAGTATCGATTATCTTTGTTCCTGCGTGATGATTGCATTTGAATGGAACTTTTCCACATTATTAGATGTTAATTTATTCCCATCACAAACTTTGGTTCATACTTGTGATTGTTCTCATTTACAGTTTGGCTTTATCTCTAACAATTTTTAAGTTGCAACCTTTTAAAAAAGTGATATCAAAACTGAATATTTTATTGTAATTACTGTGGCGGCTAAAGAGTTAAATAAAAATAAAAAAGTTGTTCAGGAGTAGTTACATTTATTTTACATTAGATTACATTACATTTAGTTACATTTATTCTGTGTTACGGTTTACATTTGGCCTTTGGACCCCTGCCCTAAAGCATTCGACAGTCCTTCGGTGTGTCCTCGCTTTCATTGTCCTGAACAGGACACCTGTCTTCCCAGTATGGTCCCACGTTTGACTTCCTTCTTTGTTACCTGGTGGAAGTGGGTTGAGGGCAGAGACTCTGGGGGGGGTGGACGGTGTGGGTGCGGAGCCCACAGTGGGGCGGAACACGGTTCCCGTGTCGAGGTGTCTTCATCAAGGTTTAGCTGCAGAGCCGACATGACGGATGAACAGCTGCTCTCCTCAGCACCAATCACAGGACAGACAGACGTGATCCCGGAAGTGTCCCGGTGCCGCGGCGTTCAGACCGGGACACTTCACGCATGTTTTTCTGCTCCGTTAAATAAAGAGGGTCATGTCTCGTTCATTTCGAAGTGACGCCCAGCTCATGAATATTTAAGGAGTGGGACAGCTGAGAGACAGCTGAGGGACAGCCGAGAGACAGCTGAGGGACAGCTGAGGGACACCCGAGAGGCAGCTGAGGGACACCCGAGAGGCAGCTGTGGGACAGCCGAGAGACAGCTGAGGGACACCCGAGAGGCAGCTGTGGGACAGCTGAGGGACAGCTGAGGGACAGCCGAGAGGCAGCCGAGAGACAGCTGAGGGACAGCCGAGGGACAGCTGAGGGACAGCTGTGGGACACCCGAGAGGCAGCTGTGGGACAGCCGAGAGACAGCTGAGGGACAGCCGAGGGACAGATGTGGGACAGCTGAGGGACACCCGAGAGGCAGCTGAGGGACACCCGAGAGGCAGCTGTGGGACAGCCGAGAGGCAGCCGAGAGACAGCTGAGGGACACCCGAGAGGCAGCTGTGGGACAGCTGAGGGACAGCTGAGGGACACCCGAGAGGCAGCTGTGGGACAGCCGAGAGGCAGCCGAGAGACAGCTGAGGGACAGCCGAGGGACAGATGTGGGACAGCTGTGGGACACCCGAGAGGCAGCTGTGGGACAGCTGAGGGACAGCCGAGGGACAGATGTGGGACAGCTGAGGGACACCCGAGAGGCAGCTGTGGGACAGCCGAGAGGCAGCCGAGAAACAGCTGAGGGACAGCCGAGGGACAGATGTGGGACAGCTGAGGGACAGCTGTGGGACAGCTGAGGGACACCCGAGAGACAGCTGAGGGACAGCCGAGGACACCCCTGTGGCTCCAGCGGCTCCTGCTTCAGGTCGTTCTAATATCCGACGCAGCAAAAGGAATCCGCGGCGTGTCTGTGTCGTCATCACGCCGCCTCGTAGTGACGTCAGAAGCGGTCCTGCGCGCCCTCCCTCCCTCGCTCGGTCGTTGCCGCGGATGCTGCAGCCGAGCTCCTCCGCTCGCGGGCTCTCCTCCTCCTCCTCCTCCTCCTCCTCATCCCGCCGCCTCGACTCCGCTCCTCCTTTCAGCGGTTAACGGTGAACCGGATTCTGTGACGGGAGCGGGCCTCATCTCGGCGCACGGAGGTCTCTCTCTCTCTCTCTCTCTCTCTCAACCGCCGCAGAACTCCGCCGACCGACCGTCAGGTGACCGCGCGGAGCGGCATTCATCTGCACCGTCGTCGTCTATCCCCGCCCCCCCCCCCGCTCCCCCCCCGGTCCTCGGGACTCTCGGCTGCTGTCCCGGTCTCCCCGGTCTCCTCTCATCCGGTTCGGGACATCCTCCGCTCCACGCACACACAGATTACCGGAGATCTGCATCCCCGCCTGCGCGATGGTGGTGATGTCCTTGAGCTCGGCCTGCACGGTGAGTCGGTGCGTGCGTGCGTGCGTGCCTGTTATTTACCCCGAGCTGCTTCTGGCTGTGATTCGTCGGTACCGGAGCTTCGGAACGGACTTCCAGAATGTAGAAACGGCCGCACAGGACAGACCGTAATACCCTGGCGAGGGACTGTGCGTGCATGCGTATGCGCGCGCGCAGGGCCGATGTCCATCCATGACGTCCTGTGCGCCTCTTGGTTTTCCTGAACACGTCTGGAGCGTCTGTTTGCACCGTGTGCGCGTCGACGGTGCGTCGCAGCGCCATGCGGGGGGGTCGGGGGGGCTCCACATGTCGCCCCACGTAGGGTGGATGAGAGGAGGACACCGGTCACTTGCGGAGAGACGCAGGGCCGGCAGGTGGCGCACCGGAAGCGCACCGGCGGCTTCCCTTGCATTGCGTGAAGTTTCTCAGGCATCATCAGAACCCAGTTGTGTGTGAGCAGAGGGTGAAGAATGATGCGGGACGTGTCAGCGTCCGTGGGGGGAGTGGACATTCCGGGGGACGTGCTAGCGTCCGTGGGGGGAGTGGACATTCCGGGGGACGTGCTAGCGTCCGTGGGTGGAGTGGACATTCCGGGGGACGTGCTAGCGTCCGTGGGTGGAGTGGACATTCCGGGGGACGTGTCAGCGTCCGTGGGGGGAGTGGACATTCCGGGGGACGTGCTAGCGTCCGTGGGTGGAGTGGACATTCCGGGGGACGTGCTAGCGTCCGTGGGTGGAGTGGACATTCCGGGGGACGTGCTAGCGTCCGTGGGTGGAGTGGACATTCCGGGGGACGTGCTAGCGTCCGTGGGTGGAGTGGACATTCCGGGGGACGTGCTAGCGTCCGTGGGTGGAGTGGACATTCCGGGGGACGTGCTAGCGTCCGTGGGTGGAGTGGACATTCCGGGGGACGTGCTAGCGTCCGTGCTACACATCAGTCAGGCCGAACACTCGTCAGCGGTTTTCCAGTGTTCCCGCGTCTTCCTCCTGCTCAGCATCACGGGTCACCAAAGGTGACCCTGCGGGGGTCCGGGCGGGCTGCAGACGGGGTGGGATCAGGGTCAGCGGCCAGAGCTGACCTCTGACTCACGTTCATTTATAGCGCACGTGTGCGCGCACGCTTGCGTCAGCAGGGATCTCTGGGAATGACGTCATGTGATCCCTGACGCTCGTCTCCTGCGGCTCCACCGGATCATGGACAGTGTGAGTCGATACAAGACGTTGTCTCGAGGACAATCAGGTTGTCATGCAGGCTCGTCAGCGTGCGCTCACACACACACACACACACACACACACACACACACGATCCGTGTCATGAATCCCAAACGTTTCGTGCATTCCAGAGGTCAGTTTATAAAATGTAAAACAAACAAACATGAAAATATGTTGCAGCAGTTAAACGTAAAGATCCATACAAATATTAGTGGTAATATTTGAAACCTGGCCGTTGAATTTCTCGATAAGTACACGTCTAAATATTTGCCTGACGAGGTAAATCTCGTCGCCTGCTTGCTCACGCTTTCTCCGTCTCGCTCTCTTTCAGGTCTCGCGGCTGCAGCAGTAGCCACCTGTGATTCCTCTGCCACCTTTACCTTGCTTGCCCCTCTCTCCATCCGACCGTCATCCGTCCATACCTGTCTGTGAGTTCGTTAGACCATCCGTGCATCTGTCCATGGACTGGCTGTGAACCTGGAGGGAGGGGGACTCAACTGAATGAAGAGTGGAAGTGAGTGTCCAGCGTCCTTGATCCGCTTCACCTCCTCCTCCTCCTCCTCCTCCTCCGGTTCTGGAGAGCAGCACCAGCATCGGTCCAGAGCAGCGAGGACAAAAATCATTAATAGCCCTTCATTGCGCTGGAAAAAAGCGTGAAGTTGTGCTAATAATTGCGTATATTTAAGAAGTCAAGACTGAACAGAGGTTCCGACTTTGGAACACATGACTAGCCCCCCCCCCCCAACCCAGCAGGAGGGGCACTGAACTGAGGACGGACAAGAGAAAGACCGACAACGCAACCTTTCTGACATGTCAACAACAGCCACAATGGGGGAAATGGCAAACAGTGTGGTGGAGTTTTACCCCAAAGTGAGTCGCGGTGGGGGCGGAGGGGCGGGCAGGGCCGAGGGCAGCCATGCAGGGGGGGACTTCTCAATCACGGTGAAGGAACTCAGGGAGCTGATGGAGCTTCGAGGGACGGAGGCACTGCAGAAGATCCAGGACAGCTACGGAGACACCGAGGGACTCTGCCAGAGACTACAGTCCAACACCACCAACGGTGAGCAGCCACGGGGGGGCGGCGGGTGAAAGGGAATGCGTACGCATAGTGAAGGAGCTGATAGGAGGGTGTTGAACGGATGAGCGGTTGATTCCGATTGAATTAATTCAAGTTTGCTCGGGAGCTTTTCTCAGTCCTCTCTGCGGCGTCTTGCTCCGGAATTGTCCCACTTTGCCAGCGCACCACTTTTATTGATGGCGTTAAACACCTGTCCACAAGGCGGCGGATTATTTTACCTTCCAGTGTCATTTCCTTTCTTGTCTTCATCTCATCCTGGCAAAAAACAAAGTCAAAGGGATTTAAAAAAACATTTGACTTTTGATTCCCTGATCGGACCATATCACTATTCAATAATGTTATGTAACACCAAGAACCTGGAAGGGACAGCCGCGTTTCCTGTCTGTCTGTCTGTCTGTCTATACATACATAACCTTAGAGCAGGGGTGTCAAACTCATTTTCTCCGAGGGCTACATTAGCATTATGTTTGCCCTCCAAAGGCCAAATGTAAACCGTAACACAGTAAAAAATGTGTACAATAAAATATTCCGTTTTGATATCACTTTTTTAAAAGGTTGGAACTTAAAAATTGTTAGAGATAAAGCCATACTGTAAATGAGAAATATCATAAGTATGAACCAAAGTTTGTGATGGGAATAAATTAACACATCTAATAATGTGGAAAGGTTCCATTCAAATGCAATCATCACGCAGGAACAAAGATAATCGATACAAAATCAAAGCAAAACCAAAAAACCAACCGAAGTGGGGAAGATAAAGAACATTCCCCGAGTCAATGCCGCGGAAAAGACGTCACATTCAGGATCAGCACTGGACAGCTCCATATGTAGCCGGCTACCTATGGAGCTGTCCAGTGCTGATCCTGATCCATATGTCGCCGAGGCAAACATGTCAGCACATGCTTGAAAAAACAATAAAGTTCAAATAACTTTCAATAGTCACCTCCAGCAGATTATTGATTTCCTGACTGCAGCGTGTTGCTATTGTTATTGCCATGTTGCTGAATTTTTCAGTTTGATCAGTTCACTACTTAAGTTACAAACATTGAATATTCAATTGTATAGTTTTAAAAATATATGGATAGATTATTGCTGTTATTATAACATAAATCCTTTCAATTGATCAGGTTAAGAAAACCACAGTACTCCATCGATCAATAATCAAACTTATTCAAGTAAATAATATACAATAATAAAGATAGATAAATATCATCCAACACAAGTTATGGCATTAACTTTGTTCAAAACTCTTTTGTCACAGTTGAGAGGGGCAGAACTGCAGAACAACCAACAAACGTGGGCTGTTCAGAACATGTGTGAGATGCAGCATTTTACAAAAACACATGTCTGCACACAGCTACCGGGGCCACAAAAAATGACTTGGAGGGCCACATTTGGCCCCCAGGCCCTGAGTTTGACACATGTGCCTTAGAGGCACAACAGCATTGGGTGATGTCCAACTCTTGGTTCTCAAACTTAAGGGTGTGGTGATAGATAAAGCCCGTCCTCCTCGTCTTCTTCGAGGGCTGCTTCAATAGCATCACTCTTTCAAACTCTTTCGGGGGGGGCGCGAAATGCTTTTTTCTTCCTAGGGGGGGCGTGACAGAAAATAATTGAGAAGCACTGGCCTAGCCACTGTTGCTCCAGGCGTCTCAGCTGAGTGTCTTCTATGTGTTATGTTCACTTGGAGTCACTTGGGTGGCGTGAAGTGTCCTTGTCAGCGAAGTAAATTGTTCCTTTAGCCCAAATCGTTTATAGCTGCAGAGATCACAGGTGCCCGGAATTGAAAACGTTGTTAGCTTGGTTAGCTTGGTTAGCTCAGATTCTCTGGTACAGAGCTAACCTGACAAAGATGCTGGAACATTATTAGTAGTTTTCTTGAGATTCAGTGAAATACTGTCAGTAAGTGACTCTTAGAATGGAGAGGCGGCGATTCGGCTTTGAAGTGGTTCCAGATCAAAGCAAGGGTCCAGGAGCTTTTTGTATGCTAGTTAGTGGTACGTACTCGCCATGTAATAGGAACACCTGGAGACAGGAAGCGCGTGAGAGTGCAGGACGAAAGACACCAACAGCAAAGACAGAGAGAACAAGTGGATTTCATTCTGCCACAGCAAATACTACGGTCTTCTGTGTCTTTAATACGTCCTTGCACACACGTGCATGTTCTAACAGTGTAGTGCAACCCTACACCCACTCCTCCAACTACTTTGTATCCTAGCAACACAACAGCAGAGAGAAGTTGGCTGATGAAGTCAGCAAGAGAGAGGAAGATGACTGAGAGATGGTTTGGTTTGGAACGAAGGGCGTGAATGGCTACAATGCCATGACCGTTGGATCCCGATCACGCCAGCAGCGAAACGTAAAACCAATATTCAGTTACTCAATTGATGCGAAATAACATTAGAAAAATAAAGATAATTTTACACCACAGATGCAAAATGACAATGAATGACAATAAATTATATAAATTACAATAAATTACCAAGACACTTAATATGTGCAACGTAGGTGGACAAAAAAGGGGGTGGGGGGGGGATGGCTCAAACATGTTGGACGGTACCAATCCCATCAAGCAGTGAGATATAGTGTGCGTTTCTCTGAGGAAGGCCATGCACATGCACTCACAGGTGGGGGCGTGCACGAGAGCTCAGCCTTCAGGGCAGAGACCGGAGTGATGCTTCGGATGACGGTTTCAGCGCCTTCGTCCAACACGGCCTGCTTTGAACACTCATTTTAGATGCATTTCGATTTTGCTGAATGAGCAGCAATTCTGTTCTGGCAGCTCGGAAGTACAATGTCCAGCTGACATGTCCGTCCCACCTTCATTGTTGGACACGATGTGTCCGTCCCACCTGTCATTGTTGGACACGATGGACCCCAGTTTGCCCCAGTGGCTGTCCCCCTGGCACTCCTGAAGAGCAGGTGATGCCGCGTTAGAATGCTGCCACTGCACGCTTGAGGGGCTGGGTGAATGCTGCCACTGCACATTTGTGTGGCTGGGTGAATGCTGCCACTGCACATTTGTGTGGCTGGGTGAATGCTGCCACTGCACATTTGTGAGGCTGGGTGAATGCTGCCACTGCACATTTGTGTGGCTGGGTGAATGCTCCCACTGCACGCTTGAGGGGCTGGGTGAATGCTGCCACTGCACATTTGTGTGGCTGGGTGAATGCTCCCACTGCACGCTTGAGGGGCTGGGTGAATGCTGCCACTGCACATTTGTGTGGCTGGGTGAATGCTCCCACTGCACATTTGTGTGGCTGGGTGAATGCTCCCACTGCACGCTTGTGAGGCTGGGTGAATGCTCCCACTGCACGCTTGAGGGGCTGGGTGAATGCTGCCACTGCACGCTTGAGGGGCTGGGTGAATGCTGCCACTGCACATTTGTGTGGCTGGGTGAATGCTCCCACTGCACGCTTGAGGGGCTGGGTGAATGCTCCCACTGCACGTTTGTGTGGCTGGGTGAATGCTCCCACTGCACGCTTGAGGGGCTGGGTGAATGCTCCCACTGCACATTTGTGTGGCTGAGTGAATGCTGCCACTGCACGCTTGAGGGGCTGGGTGAATGCTCCCACTGCACGTTTGTGTGGCTGGGTGAATGCTCCCACTGCACGCTTGAGGGGCTGGGTGAATGCTCCCACTGCACGTTTGTGTGGCTGGGTGAATGCTCCCACTGCACGCTTGAGGGGCTGGGTGAATGCTGCCACTGCACGCTTGAGGGGCTGGGTGAATGCTGCCTCTATGCTGACTGGACAGTTGGACCTGAAAGATGTCCTCATTCCAGTCCATTTAACATTCCACCGGGTCTCGTTCTGGAGTTCTTGTTGCTGGCTTGACATGCGGCCAGGGACCGTGAGTGGGAATCGAACCCAAGCTGTTGTGAGTTCTCGATACACCGCTGTGCTTTCTGCACCTTCTGGAAATCTCAGGCCGTTAAATTAAAATCTGCTTTCTCAATGTGATTTGACAATTCTGAAATCCCGGCTGAAGATATTTTCTGTTCTTGGTGTGACAGCCGAACAAAAGCTGCTGCCTCTCCTCATTATGATCAGAATAGAAGCTGATAGTCGGTCACTGAGAGAAAGATACGCAAAGGTTCAAAGGTTTAGCACATAAATGTTCTTCTCTGATGCTACGTAAGTAGACAACAGCTTGGAGATGAATGTACTGCAGGAATATAGATATAGGTACAGTTCATGCTGAGCATCATCTAGGGGTTAAATGCTCTCTCTCTATCTCTCTCACTCTCTCTCTCTCTCTCTCTCACACACACACTCACAGATATGGTAACTTTCTTTAATATCCACATTAAAGAGACAGAAAGGACAAGAAAGTGAAAGACTGAGAGAAACAGAGAGAGAGCGAGAGTGTGTGTGTGTGTGTGTGTGTGTGTGGTGAGGGAGTGAAGGGTGAGTCGGGAAAGACACACCAGCTTGCCGCATTGTCAAGGACACATCAAGGGGAGAGTGAGGAAGGGAGGAAGGGAGGAAAAAGAGAGCCACTGAGGCTTTGGGAGAGGATGAGGGAGGAGGTTGGGATGGATGGATGGATGGAGGGATGGAGGGATGGATGAAAGAGGAAGGGGCGGATTCGTGGAAAGAGGACAGCATTTGCAACGAGTGCTCGGCATAAGGCGACCTGATTGTCTTTCTGTCTCTTTAATTCGGTTTGAGCGCCAGATAGGTTCATGTTGTGTGTGTGTGTGTGTGTGTGTGTGTGTGTGGTGATGCTGGGCGCTGCATGAGACGCCAGGATGTCTCCGAACCGTCACAAAGCGGGACACAGGACGCAGACACGTTCGGAGGCCCCAACCAACCACAAAATTAAAGGAACTGTTCCTCCTCCCTAACAGCCAATCCGAAAAACCTAGAACGTTGACAGAATGACATCACCTGTTGCTGGGCAGTAACCTGTTGGCGACAGACAAGCCTGATATTCTGGTCTCCATGGAAACAGAATCACTTGGGGTTGAGGTTTAGGGAGAGGAGGGTAGGGAAGTGAACTTTTGGTTAACAGCTGCATTTAACAGGACGCTGATCCCCCAGCTGGTTTCCTGGGTGAAAGCAGAGGTTTAATACAGTGTCAGGGGGAGCAGAGGGTCAGTCGGGGGCTTCTGGGGGGGGGGTCATCATTTTGTTTTATTGACAGCCGGTCCTGTCATCGTGTTTTTACTGATAACCTCGAAATACAAATTCATCTTCCATTTCCTAGACGACGATAAACAGGAAGGTGTATTGATTGACGAAATCGTTGAAGCTTTTTAATACAGCATTAAAGTGATTTATACTATAAATGATTCAGCTGTGTTTGCAGATGGATTTTGGTTTTATTGGTTCTGGTCAATTTTGTTTTTAATTCCTTTTATTTAACCAACAGGAATTTTCTGGCAACTCAGCCTTTCTTTGTTTGTTTGTTTGTTTGTTTGTTTGTTTGTCAGGTCTGGGCGGGGACCCTGCAGACCTGGAGCGTCGGTCCCAAACATTTGGTCAAAACTTCATCCCTCCGAAGAAGCCCAAGACGTTTCTGGAGCTGGTGTGGGAGGCCTTGCAGGACGTGACGCTCATCATCCTGGAGGCTGCTGCCATCATCTCGCTCGGCCTCTCTTTCTACCAGCCCCCTGGGAAGGAAAGCGAATGTAAGGACGCCAGCGGCTGGGCGTTTACCAGCTTTAGCAGCTAACCAGCTAACTAACCAAGCATTTAGGAAATACTCAAAATAGCTTCCTAACTTTGATACCCGGTGGAATGGGGGGGCGGGGCATAGGCAGGGCCAGGAGGTGGACCCGAATCACACGGCAGACACACTTCCTCACCGTGTATTGCGGCGTACAGAGGCTCCTCGTCCTCCGGAGCAGCAACGGCAGCAGTGAACAGAGCTAAAAAGTGAGCGAGGATAGGGGGAGGGGCGTTAGCAGCAACAAAGCGCCAAATCGGGGACACCAGGCGCGCACACACAGGCTAACATGCTAGCTTACCATGCTAATAGCCACTGGGATTCAGCATCTTGCTCAAGGACACTTCCACATGTGGGTTGCAGAGGCTGGGATCAAACCACAGACCAATCGGTCAATAGTTGCTGATTCCGTTTGAAAGGCCCCATGGCAGCAGGAAGTCAGAAACGTGATTGATTTATTGACTGATTTATTGATTGATTGATTGACGGGGATACCTGTCTTTTAGGTTAAAATGGGATTTCTGCTTGGTTAACAGACTAGAGGCCCCGCGTTTAGCCGTTCATCCGTCTGCTTCGTGTTGTCCCCTTCAGCTTGTGGGGAGGTGTCAGGGGGAGCCGAGGACGAGGGCGAGGCTGACACCGGCTGGATTGAGGGTGCAGCCATCCTGCTGTCTGTCGTTTGTGTTGTCTTGGTTACGGCATTTAACGACTGGTCAAAAGAGAAGCAGTTCCGGGGTCTCCAGAGTCGGATCGAGCAAGAGCAGAGGTTCACTGTCGTTCGGAAAGGGAACGTCATCCAGATTCCCGTCGCTGACATGGTGGTGGGGGACGTGGCCCAGGTCAAGTACGGTAAGAAGTCGCTCACATTTGTGTTATGAGGAAAAAAACAGCTGACATTTAGATTCGTAATGATTATTCACTTTTATGTTCGACATGATGGTCAGTTAGAAACAATTCCTCTCAGCGTATGAGTTAGCAGGATCACTGAAAGCACGGAAATAAAGCACACCAAGTAGTAAATTCCACCAATTAGTAATGTTTAATCTGCACGGAAATAAAATAAACACAGGATATATAGCAGGGAAAGAAGGATTCGTCTATCGCTGATCCCTGAATGTCTATGCTAAGGTGACCTGCTGCCCGCCGACGGCGTCTTGGTACAAGGAAACGACCTGAAGATAGACGAGAGCTCTCTCACCGGAGAGTCTGACCACGTACGCAAGTCTGTGGACAAGGACCCCATGCTGCTCTCAGGTACGCCGTCACCTGCTTGGGTTGGTTGGACAGCCTGATGCTGGAGCGGACCTGCATGAGTTCTCTCCCGGTTCTCCAGCCCCATCCTGCCACCAAGAACACGCACTCTAGATGAACTAGTTACAAAAACACACACTCTAGATGAAGTAGTTACAAAAACACACACTCTAGATGAAGTAGTTACAAGAACACGCACTCTAGATGAAGTAGTTACAAAAACACACACTCTAGATGAAGTAGTTACAAGAACACGCACTCTAGATGAAGTAGTTACAAAAACACACACTCTAGATGAAGTAATTACAAAATCACGCACTCTAGATGAAGTAGTTACAAAAACACACACTCTAGATGAAATAGTTACAAAAACACACACTCTAGATGAAGTAGTTACAAAAACACACACTCTAGATGAAGTAGTTACAAGAACACGCACTCTAGATGAAGTAGTTACAAAAACACGCACTCTAGATGAAGTAGTTACAAAAACACACACTCTCGATGAAGTAGTTACAAAAACACGCACTCTAGATGAAGTAGTTACAAAAACACACACTCTAGATGAAGTAGTTACAAAAACACGCACTCTAGATGAAGTAGTTACAAAAACACACACTCTAGATGAAGTACTTAAAAGAACACACACTCTAGATTAACTAGTTACAAAAACACACACTCTAGATCAACTAGTTACAAAAACACACACTCTAGATGAACTAGTTACAAAAACACACACTCTAGATGAAGTAGTTACAAAAACACGCACTCTAGATCAACTAGTTACAAAAACACACACTCTAGATCAGACATGGGCAAACCCAGGCCCGGGGGCCATATGCGGCCCGTTGGTCTTTTTAATCCGGCCCGCCGAACTTGTCCAAATTATATCATTAAATATAATTGTATTATAATTGAACCTCATTCATTTGACCTTTTCCCTGTAATGCTACCTGTAAAAGGCCAAATCCTTTAATGCAATAGCTTTCATGTGTCATTTATATTCGCTCACACAAATACTCCATCCATCTGTGCTTGGTCCGGCCCCTCTGTCAAATTTTAGAACCTATTGTGGCCCGCGAGTCAAAAAGTTTGCCCACCCCTGCTCTAGATGAACTAGTTACAAAAACACACACTCTAGATGAAGTAGTTACAAAAACACGCACTCTAGATCAACTAGTTACAAAAACACACACTCTAGATCAACTAGTTACAAAAACACACACTCTAGATGAAGTAGTTACAAAAACACACACTCTAGATCAACTAGTTACAAAAACACACACTCTAGATGAACTAGTTACAAAAACACACACTCTAGATGAAGTAGTTACAAAAACACGCACTCTAGATCAACTAGTTACAAAAGCACACACTCTAGATCAACTAGTTACAAAAACACACACTCTAGATTAACTAGTTACAAAAACACACACTCTAGATGAAGTAGTGACAAAAACACAATCTAGATCAACTAGTTACAAAAACACACACTCTAGATTAACTAG
This sequence comes from Brachionichthys hirsutus, assembly GCF_040956055.1. Taxonomy (NCBI): domain Eukaryota; kingdom Metazoa; phylum Chordata; class Actinopteri; order Lophiiformes; family Brachionichthyidae; genus Brachionichthys; species Brachionichthys hirsutus. Next base: position 1,649,304 of record NC_090898.1, on the reverse strand, counting down.
TTACAAAAACACACACTCTAGATGAAGTAGTGACAAAAACACACACTCTAGATGAAGTAGTTACAAAAACACACACTCTAGATGAAGTAGTTACAAAAACACACACTCTAGATTAACTAGTTACAAAAACACACACTCTAGATGAAGTAGTGACAAAAACACACACACTAGATCAACTAGTTACAAAAACACACACTCTAGATGAAGTAGTGACAAAAACACACACTCTAGATGAAGTAGTTACAAAAACACGCACTCTAGATTAACTAGTTACAAAAACACACACTCTAGATCAACTAGTTACAAAAACACACACTCTAGATTAACTAGTTACAAAAACACACACTCTAGATTAACTAGTTACAAAAACACACACTCTAGATGAAGTAGTGACAAAAACACACACTCTAGATGAAGTAGTTACAAAAACACACACTCTAGATGAAGTAGTGACAAAAACACACACTCTAGATGAAGTAGTTACAAAAACACACACTCTAGATTAACTAGTTACAAAAACACACACTCTAGATCAACTAGTTACAAAAACACACACTCTAGAAGGCCTTTGACACCGTTAACCATTCAATCCTATTGAATAAACTAGGGGCGATTGGTTTTGATAGCACATCAACAAACTGGATGAAATCGTACCTAGAGGGACGAGAACAAATGGTAGACATAAACGGAACCTTGTCCTCGTCCCTCCCGGTAAGCTGTGGGGTTCCTCAAGGCAGCATTCTAGGACCGTTACTGTTCCTCCTATACATTAACGACATGAGTGCTGCCTGTAACTGCAAATTGTTCCTGTTTGCTGATGACTCAGCACTCCTGATTTCGGGAGAGGACAAAGTGCAGGTTGAGGAGGCTCTCAGCTCTGAGGTCACCAGAATCCGTACTTGGCTTACCGATAACAAACTGTCACTACATCTTGGCAAAACCGAATTGATTCTTTTTGGGTCTAAACACTCTCTACGTGAGATAAATGTTAATGATTTCAAGGTCACAGTCGATAATACAGTAATCTCCAGTAAAGAAGAGATTACCTATTTGGGCTGTGTTCTTGACAAATACCTGTCTGGTGATAGTATGGCAACGAAGGTGATCAAAAAAGTCAATCAAAGAACAAGATTTTTGGGCAGAATGTCTGCTTTTGTCTCCGGACGCTTGCTGGAGCCCTCGTTCAGCCCCTCTTTGACTATGCTAGCACCTCCTGGTATTCAAACATCAAAATATCGCTGAAAACCAGGCTCCAAACCTCCCAAAACAAACTGATTCGGCTACTCCTCAATCTGGGGCCCATGACCCACCTTCTTCCTGGACATTTTGCTAGCCTAAAATGGCTCAGGGTAGAAGACAGGGTTAAACAACTCAAAATGGGATTGGCATTTAAAATAGTCAATGCAGCTCTGCCCTCAGTCCCCTCAATCCCTGCATACCTGAATAAACACCTCCACAGATTTAGTGACACCCACAGCCACAACACTAGAGGGAGCTCAAACAACAACCTGATTACCCCCTCCTACAGGACTAACATGGGTAAATCATCTTTTTACAATACGGCCACCCAAGGGTGGAACGGTTTGACTCCCGCCCTCAAAACATGCACCTCTTTGGCCTCCTTCAAAACGGCCCTAAAAATACGCCTGTCAGGGGGACAGAAACGGAGATAGTCATCACGACTCTCTCCAGATCAAACCCCCCCTCCTTTTTTTTGTCCACCTACGTTGCACGTATTAATTGCTTTAGTAATTTATTGTAATTTATGTAAGTTATTTATTGGCATTCATTGTCATTTTGCATCAGTGGTGTAATTTATTTTAGATTAATTGTTAGTTTGCACTGGCGGTGTAAAATCATTTTATTTTTGTTTTTCTAATGTTACGTTGCATCAATTGAGTAATTTAATATTGGTTTTATTTTTATTTGTATTGTTAAATTTGTATTGTTAATTGTGGATGATTTATGTACGAAGGACTTTCAACGGAAACAAGACCGCAAGGGCTTTTTTGAAATGCTCCTCTTAGACAGGATGTTTGACTTTATTTGTACTGTAATACATGCTACTGTGTGACTGTACTTGTACTCTAACATTCTATCTAATAAATATATTCATCATCATCATCAGTGACAAAAACACACACTCTAGATTAACTAGTTACAAAAACACACACTCTAGATGAAGTAGTGACAAAAATACACACTCTAGATTAACTAGTTACAAAAACACACACTCTAGATGAAGTAGTGACAAAAACACACACTCTAGATGAAGTAGTGACAAAAATACACACTCTAGATGAAGTAGTTACAAAAACACGCGCTCTAGATTAACTAGTTACAAAAACACGCGCTCTAGATGAAATCGTTCAAGGTTTACATGTTTTTCCTCGTAGCTTTCTTGGCTTGATAAATGGCCGCGTTGTACTCGTCAACCAACCGAAGTTGATGCGCTCTGATTGGACGTTCAGGTACCCATGTGATGGAGGGCTCCGGCAGGATGCTGGTGACGGCCGTAGGCGTCAATTCACAGACGGGTATCATCTTTACCCTCCTGGGTGCTGGAGAAATGGAAGAGGACGGGAAGGACAAAAAAGGTACTGAAAGAGAGGAGTAGCGATGTACTGTAATGAAGTATAACGGACATAAGCATGTACTGACCTCTTTGATGAGCCTGGAGACGTCGGACTGGCCCCTGCAGCTTTGCGTTTGCACGTCTGTACCGTGTGTGTGGCGTTAGCCGTCTGCCTGAAGGATGTCAGATAAGAGCTTCACCAGGAAACACTCCAGCTTAAGCTCATCCATAATTTAGCCCATCCTGCTCCTCATCTTTCACTTTTTCACGCTCACTGTCTGCTGTTTTTATTTATTCCTCCCCTCTTTGCTAAACCATCTTTCGCCTCCTGTTTTTGTTTACCCCATTACCTCTGGCTCCTTGACCTCCCTCTATTCCTTCTTCCCTCCTTTAATCTGTGAGGGTTCGCAGATTGAATCCGTTATTGAGCGAGCACGGCCCATGAAGCGCTAGCGCGCCGCGTGCTAAGCCTTGTAAGGACTCTGCAGTCCGAGCACAATGGAGTGAATGACCGGGACCGGAGGATGGGATGCAGCATTGCTGATCTTCCATGCACAGATCAGCAGCGACGAAGCCTCCTGCTGGTGCAGCCCGGCGCACCAACTCGCTCACCGCTTCAGTTTGTGATTCTTTTCTTTTTTGCTCTCTTTTGTTTACCCTTTTTACCAAATCCTGTCGCGTGCCTCCAACCCCGTCCTTCCTCATGCGTCCCCCGAACAGAGGAGTGTACTCAGTTGCTCGTCTCCACAGACGCCAGTTACAGCACAGCCACCAATGGTACGTCAGCAAGCCGCCTCCCCTGCCCCGCCTACCTGCCCCGCCTACCTGCCCCGCTCCGTTCCTCAGCCAATCAATGGCCCCCAGTCGACGCTGTCATCACAGTGGCAGTCACCTTTCTCTTGCTCTCTTGACCCGCTCTATGAATATGTTTGCCCCTCCCTTTTACCACGCCTCTCTTTGTTGTCATTCTGAAATTGTGTGCCTGGAAGGTTGAAATTTGGACTGTTGAATATGCACACGTGAGAGCTGCTTTTTCAGTTTGTCTTTAAATGCACCGTGGCCTGATCGAAGCCCATTGTCTCTCAGGAAAACAGCCAGATGGCGCTGTGGAGAACAATCAGAACAAAGGTAAGGTCTACGTGAGCTGGACTAGTGTACACATAGTGCAGCTTCTTTTGGGGTTTTTTGCTGATTGTGTGTGTTTTAGCCAAGAAACAGGATGGGGGCATTGCCATGGAAATGCAGCCCCTGAAGAGTGCAGAGGGAGGTGAGGTGGAGGATAGGGAGAAGAAGAAGACCAATGTTCCGAAGAAAGAGAAGAGCGTACTGCAGGGCAAGCTCACCAAACTGGCGGTTCAAATCGGCAAAGCAGGCAAGACCCGACAGGCGTGACAGGATGGCGTGTTCGTGGCCCTTTAGCCCGTAGTCCTCGTTACTCGCTAAGAGAGAGCAGCTATAGATAGGGGTGCGCATAGCTGGTACTAGAGCAATAGAGAGCAATAGAGAGCAATACAAAGCAATACGGAGCAATACAGAGCAATGCAAAGCAATAGAGAGCAATACAAAGCAATACGGAGCAATACAGAGCAATGCAAAGCAATAGAGAGCAATACAAAGCAATACGGAGCAATACGGAGCAATACAGAGCAATACAGAGCAATAGAGAGCAATACAAAGCAATACGGAGCAATACGGAGCAATACAGAGCAATACGGAGCAATACAGAGCAATGCAGAGCAATAGAGAGAATAGAGAGCAATAGAGAGCAATACAGAGCAATACGGAGCAATACAGAGCAATGCAAAGCAATAGAGAGCAATACGGAGCAATACAGAGCAATACGGAGCAATGCAGAGCAATAGAGAGAATAGAGAGCAATAGAGAGCAATGCAGGGCAATAGAGAGCAATACAGAGCAATAGAGAGCAATACAGAGCAATACAAAGCAATACAGAGCAATATAGAGCAAGACAGAGCAATACAGAGCATACGGGATGTGGATGACGTGAAGACACTCGTAGGAAAGCAGAGGCACTAACGACGCCTCTGAATCTCCTCGCAGGTCTGGTGATGTCCGCCATCACCGTCATCATTCTGGTTCTGTATTTCGTCATCAACACGTTCGTGGTTGAAGGTCTGTTTGGTTACGACTCGGCAGCACGTTGACGTTCATGGCGTGGAGGGTAATATGTCGTGTGATGGTTGTTGCAGGTCACACGTGGTTGACGGAGTGCACTCCGGTGTACATCCAGTACTTTGTCAAGTTCTTCATCATTGGCGTCACCGTGCTGGTCGTGGCCGTCCCGGAGGGCTTGCCCCTCGCGGTCACCATCTCCCTGGCGTACTCTGTCAAGGTAGACCCTTCGGCCGTCACCTCTCTTCATTTCCAGTCCTTTTTTGGAGCTGGATCTTTACCTCCAGCAAGGAGGTTCTGTTTGTTAGCACGATTACAGAAAAACTGCTGGATGGATCCTGATGAATAAAAATCTGAAGATGGTCTTGGTCTAACTTGGACCCATTAAATTCTGAGAGCGATCCGGATTCCCGTCTGGATACAAAAACATCTGGATTTTCCCATTTACTTATAATGGAGGCTTTTTCTAAAAATGCTATCTTGTAAAATCTGCATTAAATTCAGTCACCAAGTATCAGAGTCATGAAGGGGTCCGATCTGAACCACCATGAAACATCTTCTGGTTCTGATCCAGAATGAGGTCAGGAACAAATACAGTAGTCCCTCATTTTCCGCGGGGGTTGCGTTCCAAAAACAACCCGCAATAAGTGAAATCCGCAATGTAGTCATCTTTATTTTTTTACAATTATTATACATGTACATAAATGTTTTAAGGCTTTATTGGATAGCTTAGCACAGCGGACCGGCAGCGGCTACATATATAAACAGGAAGAAACGATACCCATAAGGGACGTAACGTTTATGCTCCTACAAAATAAAAGCCTCTTTTTACACAGAGAATAAGAGCGCTATAAAACAATCGCTTAACAAATAAACATGATAGCTTGTAGAAATAACGAATTTAATTTTAATGACACAAGTTATTAATAGCAACTTGCGCGCATTTCACAGTTCCTCCGACCACGCCTCTTTGTCCTTGCGCCGTTTCAAGGCGCGTTCAAGTGCAAAAAATAAAATCTGAAAAATTGTATTAAAACTCTGCGAAGCAGCGAAGTCGCAGAAGATGAACCGCATTATATCGAGGGACGACTGTATTACAGTTTAACATTAAATCTATTTATGGATTTAGGAATCAGTTAAAAAGATACCAAGAACAATCTAGAACCTTCTGGTTCTGATCCAGATCACCATGTTGGTTTGGCCTTAGCTTCGTATTTAGCTCTGCACCTGAGGCCGTGCTATATGAGCTGCTGCATGAATAAAGAAGTCTAATTACACGTTGTCCTCTAGCCGTCATCACTCACTCACAAACCCGTCCTCCTCTCACACTTCCCTCTGCGCTCCATTCCTTCTTTATTGGTAGAAAATGATGAAGGACAACAACCTTGTGCGCCACTTGGACGCGTGCGAGACCATGGGCAACGCCACGGCCATCTGCTCCGACAAAACCGGCACCCTCACCACCAACCGCATGACGGTGGTGCAAACGTTCCTGGGTGAGTGACCCCGAGCAGGACCGACAGTCCGACCGCTGCCGAGGACGCATCGATTGTTGGATGAATATTAACATGATTACTACTCTAAGTGATAAACGATACCTATTTACGTGAGATTGTCGTTTCCCAGGTGACGTGCAGCACCGGGTGATTCCAGATCCTGGACAAATCAACTCGCGGACGCTGAATCTGTTGGTCAATGCTATTGCTATCAACAGCGCCTACACCTCCAAGATCTTAGTGAGTGACGCAGCCATGATGGCGGCGCTACTGTTTATTGTGAGAACTTTAATGCAACGTTTTTGTGTCTCTTTGGATCTCTGCCTCTCTGATGTGGCCCCCCAGCCCCCTGATATAGAGGGGGGTCTGGCTAAGCAGGTGGGCAACAAGACTGAGTGTGGCCTGCTGGGGTTTGTGTTAGACCTACAACAGGACTACACCCCCGTCCGGGAGCAGATTCCTGAGGAGAGGATATACAAGGTAGGGAACACTGCGTCTTATATTGACATATAATATTGGGACATTCCAAACAGGTGTTTTACGGACGTTCCACAACGAGACATTCCATTTCACCCGCCCAGACTTTCATGAAATGTTAAATTTGATATTTTGGAACATTTGTAACATTAAAAATTCTGCGTTTGTGTACGGCGAATCAACGATCTTGTCACAAATGCAGCACTTCCCATTCTCAGCAGTAGCACTAGTATGTCCCAAATTGAAAGAATGGATCATGGAAGCAACTTCCTGTTTCATGGCAAACGACTGAAGCTGCATTTCCATGGAACGCTTTCATCATTCGGCTGTTTCAGTCTGCGAGGGACAATCTGTGGGAGGAGTTTAAATAAGTAAAAGATGGACAAGACACGTCAAACGTTGTCGCGCCGCAGCAGCGGAATAAAAAATAAAACCTAACGAGCCATTCCCCTCGCCAGGCCGCATCGCAAGATCAGGTTCCAGTGCAGTCCATTTGGGATTTCTGAGCTGGGGTTTCTGTCGGCTTCACATTCTCCTGATTCTTTAATGTCTCTGTCTCAGGTCTACACATTCAACTCGGTGCGGAAGTCCATGAGCACGGTGATCCGGCGGCCCGATGGCGGCTTCCGTCTTTACAGCAAAGGAGCCTCTGAGATCATGCTGAAGAAGTGAGTGAGGAGGAGGAGGAGGAGGAGGCCTGTGCTCGCGGCTGATGGTGTGAAGGATTGATGAGCTAATCCGATTGGATGTGGGAGACTCTACTCATGCTGTCCTGGATCTGTCCGTCCTTCTTCAGGTGTTCATACATCCTAGATGCCAATGGAGAAGCTCGCAGCTTCCGTCCACGGGACAGAGACGAAATGGTGAAACAGGTGAAGCCTTTATAGCAGTATCAATTTATCATGATTGATTAAGTTGTGGTCTGCTGGTGAAGTGGGACATTCACACGGGTTGATGTCTTCATTCACACTGGTTGATGTCTTCATTCACACTGGTTGATGTCTTCATTCACACTGGTTGATGTCTTCGTTCACACGGGTTGATGTCTTCATTCACACGGGTTGATGTCTTCATTCACACGGGTTGATGTCTTCATTCACACGGGTTGATGTTTTCATTCACACGGGTGGATGTCTTCATTCACACGGGTGGATGTCTTCATTCACACTGGTTGATGTTTTCATTCACAGGGGTTGATGTCATTCACACTGGTTGATGTCTTCATTCACACGGGTTGATGTCATTCACACTGGTTGATGTCTTCATTCACACGGGTTGATGTCTTCATTCACACGGGTTGATGTCTTCATTCACACTGGTTGATGTCTTCATTCACACTGGTTGATGTCTTCATTCACACGGGTTGATGTCTTCATTCACACGGGTGGATGTCTTCATTCACACGGGTGGATGTCTTCATTCACACTGGTTGATGTCTTCATTCACACTGGTTGATGTCTTCATTCACACTGGTTAATGTCTTCATTCACACTGGTTGATGTCTTCATTCACACGGGTGGATGTCTTCATTCACACTGGTTGATGTCTTCATTCACACGGGTTGATGTCTTCATTTACACTGGTTGATGTCTTCATTCACACGGGTTGATGTCTTCATTCACACGAGTTGGTGTCTTCATTCACACGGGTGGATGTCTTCATTCACACTGGTTGATGTCTTCATTCACACGGGTTGATTGGGTTTTCCTTGTCCTGACCCGGTTTGATAGGTGATCGAGCCGATGGCGTGTGAGGCCTTGAGAACCATCTGCATTGCCTTCCGTGACCTGCCATGCAACCCGGAACCAGACTGGGACAATGAAGGAGAGGTAGTGACGGAGCTGACCTGCATCACTGTGGTCGGGATAGAGGACCCTGTGAGACCTGAGGTACCGTGGCGTCCTTTGATTGGACGTTCAGCTGGTAGTACGCTGACCCTGATACACGGTTGTATTTTAACGTGGGTACCTCTCCTTGTGCCGATCAGGTCCCTGAGGCCATCCGGAAGTGTCAGCGTGCCGGCATCACAGTGCGGATGGTGACTGGTGACAACATTAACACAGCCAGGGCCATCGCTGCTAAATGCGGCATCATCCACCCCGGGGACGATTTCATCTGTCTGGAGGGTAAAGACTTCAACCGACGAATCCGGAACGAGAAAGGAGAGGTGCGCTCTGCCTTCACGTGGATTAGATGTGGGACTAAGTCACACAGCATTTAAAGATGTGCATGTAGAGGTAACTAAAGGCGGCACATGAGACAATGGAGGAAGGAAGACAGGCTCGGACGATGATGAGAATATTAAAGTGAAATATTCCTGGATCTATAAATAAACCTCGCTCTACCTCTAAATGTAAGCATGTCTGTCACATTCAAAGGACCGCCTCTCTGAAGAACATCATCAAACTAAAAAAAGAATGTTCTCCTTTCAAGCAGGACTGTTTTGTCTGAGCAGCATCCGACAATGCTGGAAGTACAACAGCTGGTCCTCACCCGATGACAGAGTTACCCTAACGGTACCTGTTGCTAAACGGTTTAGTCGTTAAACAAAACCCCGACATTTTGAGTGGTCAAAAAATATTTCTATTCCATTGATACTGAACAGATGTACGTACTCATGCAGCCGGTGCATTCCGCTCGTCTTGACAGAGATTCCTGATACCTAAACACAGAGTTTTAAATTTCAGAAAGCCCGTCGATACTCTGAGTCGTTGTTAAGCGAGTACCAGCTGTATTAGAACCAGCTGTGGTAGAACCAGCTGTGTTAGGACCAGCTGTGGTAGAACCAGCTGTGTTAGGACCAGCTGTGGTAGAACCAGCTGTGTTAGGACCAGCTGTGTTAGGACCAGCTGTGGTAGAACCAGCTGTGGTAGAACCAGCTGTGTTAGAACCAGCTGTGGTAGAACCAGCTGTGTTAGGACCAGCTGTGGTAGAACCAGTTGTGTTAGAACCAGCTGTGTTAGGACCAGCTGTGTTAGGACCAGCTGTGGTAGAACCAGCTGTGGTAGAACCAGCTGTGGTAGAACCAGCTGTGTTAGGACCAGCTGTGTTAGAACCAGCTGTGGTAGAACCAGCTGTGTTAGGACCAGCTGTGTTAGAACCAGCTGTGGCAGAACCAGCTGTTTTAGAACCAGCTGTGTTAGGACAAAGGAATTTTTTGAATGAATATTTTACTGCAGCATTCCATTCATCATTGTCCATTTTGGAAACAGTTGAAATTTGCGGAGTGATGGTTCTCCCCATGGCCACTTGGGTTCTCTCCGGTTTCCTCCAAAAACATGCAATTTAAGCGAAGTGATGACTCCAAAATGTCCATCGTGTGTGAGTGTGTGCATGGATGCTCGTCTGTCTCTGCGTGGGCCCGCGATGCGCTGGCGATACATTCGGAGTGTACCCCCCCTCTCGCCCATCGGGAGCTGGGATAGGCTCCAGCAACTCCCGTCACCCGCAAAGCGGAAAAGCGGAAAAGCGGATGAAAATGGATGGAGGGTCAACGACGTCCCGTTTTCGCTGCGGTGTCTTTTTTCCATTTTGCCCTTCGTCATCGTGACCTTTTGTTCTCTCCATCTGCCTGACAGATTGAACAGGAACGTATCGATAAAATCTGGCCCAAACTCCGAGTGCTGGCTCGGTCCTCGCCAACAGACAAACACACTCTGGTCAAAGGTGAGTCTCAAGTGAATTAACCCCCCCCCCCACACACACACACACACACTTCCATTCTTTTTCTTTGCTCATTTGCATCCAGGCATCATCGACAGCAGCGTCATAGAACAGAGGCAGGTTGTTGCAGTGACTGGGGATGGAACCAATGACGGGCCGGCTCTGAAGAAAGCTGATGTGGGCTTTGCCATGGTAACATATCGACCCTTAACATTTATTAAACTGCATGTGTCGGTGAAATGGTATTTTATAAATCCATGTTGAGGAAAAATGCCTCCTAACAAAATGACATGTTATGAGTAACTATCGCCTGCTGCCTCTGTCGTGATCCGTGTCAGGGCATTGCAGGGACAGACGTGGCAAAAGAGGCATCCGACATCATCCTGACGGATGACAACTTCAGCAGCATTGTCAAGGCGGTGATGTGGGGACGGAACGTCTATGACAGCATCTCCAAGTTCCTGCAGTTTCAGCTGACGGTCAACGTCGTGGCCGTCATCGTGGCCTTCACCGGGGCCTGCATCACTCAGGTAGGCAGATTCACCGAGACCTCCAGGCTGGCATGGAAACCCAGCCGAGGACACCCCGGCTCCTCTGAGCACGGCTCACACGGCGCCTTTCTTCCAGGACTCGCCTCTGAAGGCAGTGCAGATGCTGTGGGTCAATCTGATCATGGACACTTTTGCCTCTCTTGCCCTGGCCACCGAACCCCCTACTGAGGCCCTGTTGCTACGGAAACCCTACGGGCGGAACAACCCCCTCATCTCACTGACCATGATGAAGAACATTCTGGGCCACGGGGTGTACCAGCTGGTCATCATCTTCACCCTGCTGTTCATAGGTGGGAACAGCACGCAGCATGCCATTCCATCGATCATGGAAAAGTTGAACAGTAGATTTATTGTGGTTTGATTTCAAACATTAATTACTCCTTTCTCCAAACTCCAGGCGAACGCATATTTAACATCGACAGTGGGCGTAATGCTCCACTCCACTCCCCTCCCTCTGAGCATTACACCATCATTTTCAACACCTTCGTCCTCATGCAGCTTTTCAATGAGATCAATGCTCGCAAGATCCATGGAGAGAGAAACGTCTTTGATGGAATATTTGCCAATCCCATATTTTGTTCCATCGTTCTCGGAACCTTTGCTGTGCAGGTAAGTTTTGGCGCACACTGTGATTGATAATATTTGTTACCTAGCCTTTTATTGGCGAGTGAGTATAAAAACAGAAAAGACGAGGAGACGAGAAAATGATAGTTTTAAAGCGTCAGTAGGTTATGAAGGCCAAGAGTAGTCTGCAAAGCAAAGCTGGGGAGATGACAAGAAGAGGAGGGAATAGATACGAGGATGGATGCATTCCACAATTCATGTGGTGGAGCAGAAAAGGAGGGAAAGGGATCATCTGTGTTCTGGAATGAGAGAGAGAGAGAGCAAGTTGAGGACTGGATCCAGAATGTGCTGACAGAGATTAAGAATAACAGACAAATGAGAAGGATGGATCCTGCCCCTCTACAGAAAGTCCGGATTGCGGCATGAAGTGCGCTGCAGTGTAATAGATGTGGTTCTGTAGGGTAATAAATACGGTTCTGTAGTGTGATAGATGTGGTTCTGTAGGGTAATAAATACGGTTCTGTAGTGTGATAGATGTGGTTCTGTAGGGTAATAGATACGGTTCTGTAGTGTGATAGATGTGGTTCTGTAGGGTAATAGATACGGTTCTGTAGTGTGATAGATGTGGTTCTGTAGGGTAATAGATACGGTTCTGTAGTGTGATAGATGTGGTTCTGTAGTGTGATAGATGTGGTTCTGTAATGTGATAGATGTGGTTATGTAGTGTGAGATCTGTGGTTCTGTAGTGTGATAGATGTGGTTCTGTAGTGTGAGAGCTGTGGTTCTGTAGAGTAAGATGTGGTTCTGTAGTGTGATAGATGTGGTTCTGTAGTGTGAGAGCTGTGGTTCTGTAGAGTAAGATGTGGTTCTGTAGTGTGATAGATGTGGTTCTGTAGTGTGAGAGCTGTGGTTCTGTAGAGTAAGATGTGGTTCTGTAGTGTGATAGACATGGTTCTGTAGTGTGAGAGACGTGGTTCTGTAGAGTAAGACGTGGTTCTGTAGTGTGAGAGCTGTGGTTCTGTAGTGTGATAGATGAGGTTCTGTAGTGTAATAAATGTGGTTCTGTAGTGTGATAGATGTGGTTCTGTAGGGTAATAGATACGGTTCTGTAGTGTGATAGATGTGGTTCTGTAGGGTAATAGATACGGTTCTGTAGTGTGATAGATGTGGTTCTGTAGTGTGATAGATGTGGTTCTGTAGTGTGATAGATGTGGTTATGTAGTGTGAGATCTGTGGTTCTGTAGTGTGATAGATGTGGTTCTGTAGTGTGAGAGCTGTGGTTCTGTAGAGTAAGATGTGGTTCTGTAGTGTGAGAGCTGTGGTTCTGTAGAGTAAGACGTGGTTCTGTAGTGTGAGAGACGTGGTTCTGTAGAGTAAGACGTGGTTCTGTAGTGTGAGAGCTGTGGTTCTGTAGTGTGATAGATGAGGTTCTGTAGTGTAATAAATGTGGTTCTGTAGTGTGATAGATGTGGTTCTGTAGGGTAATAGATACGGTTCTGTAGTGTGATAGATGTGGTTCTGTAGTGTGATAGATGTGGTTATGTAGTGTGAGAGCTGTGGTTCTGTAGTGTGATAGATGTGGTTCTGTAGTGTGATAGATGTGGTTCTGTAGAGTAAGATGTGGTTCTGTAGTGTGATAGATGTGGTTCTGTAGTGTGAGAGCTGTGGTTCTGTAGAGTAAGATGTGGTTCTGTAGTGTGATAGATGAGGTTCTGTAGGGTAATAGATACGGTTCTGTAGTGTGATAGATGTGGTTCTGTAGAGTAAGATGTGGTTCTGTAGTGTGATAGATGTGGTTCTGTAGGGTAATAGATACGGTTCTGTAGTGTGATAGATGTGGTTCTGTAGAGTAAGATGTGGTTCTGTAGTGTGATAGATGTGGTTCTGTAGTGTGAGAGCTGTGGTTCTGTAGAGTAAGATGTGGTTCTGTAGTGTGATAGATGAGGTTCTGTAGGGTAATAGATACGGTTCTGTAGTGTGATAGATGTGGTTCTGTAGAGTAAGATGTGGTTCTGTAGTGTGATAGATGTGGTTCTGTAGGGTAATAGATACGGTTCTGTAGTGTGATAGATGTGGTTCTGTAGAGTAAGACGTGGTTCTGTAGTGTGAGAGCTGTGGTTCTGTAGTGTGATAGATGAGGTTCTGTAGTGTAATAAATGTGGTTCTGTAGTGTGAGAGATGTGGTTCTGTATTGTAAGACGTGGTTCTGCAGTGTAATAGATGTGGTTCTGGCGCCACCACCAGGGACAGACACAGACTGCAGCGCATTGTACGTGCTGCGGAGAAGGTGATCGGCTGCAAGCTGCCATCCCTCCAGGACCTGCAGGTCTCCAGGACTCGGAGGCGTGCAGGTCGGATCATAGCCGACCCTTCCCACCCTGGACATGGACTCTTTGTCTCTCTCCCCTCGGACAGGAGGCTACGGTCCATCCGGACCAGAACCTCCCGCCACAAGAACAGCTTCTTCCCCTCGGCTATAAGACTCATGAACAATTAATACTTCTGTATCGCACCCATGAACACTTTACAACCTGTAACTTGCACTGTCCTTGTGTTTCCTGTTGCACGATTGCAGAAAGATTCCTAGTCTGTGAACCCTCATTGACAATGACGATAAACCAATTCTGATTCTGATTCTGTTAGATGTAGTTCTGCAGCGTCGGGAATGGCATCCGGCGTAAACATTTGCCACAAGTAATTATGCAGATCAACATAAATAAAAACGTCATGGAGGATCAGAGTGTTCTAGAGGTGATTCGAGAGGAGAGGAGAAGGAGAAGTTCTTACTCTCCACAGGTAGGAGGTGAGTCAGAGGAGAAGGAGAAGTTCTTACGCTCCACAGGTAGGAGGTGAGTTAGAGGAGAAGGAGAAGTTCTTACGCTCCACAGGTAGGAGGTGAGTTAGAGGAGAAGGAGAAGTTCTTACGCTCCACAGGTAGGAGGTGAGTTAGAGGAGGAGGAGAAGTTCTTACTCTCCACAGGTAGGAGGTGAGTTAGAGGAGAAGGAGAAGTTCTTACGCTCCACAGGTAGGAGGTGAGTTAGAGGAGAAGGAGAAGTTCTTACGCTCCACAGGTAGGAGGTGAGTTAGAGGAGGAGGAGAAGTTCTGGACTGACTTGGATGAAGTGGTTCAGAGCATCCTAGCAGTGAGAGAGTCCTGATTGGAGCAGACCTCAATGGGCATGTTGGTGAAGGAAATAGAGGAGATGAAGAAGTGATGGTAAGTTTGGTGTTCAGGACAGGAACCGAGAAGGACAGATGCTGGTGGACTTTACCAAAAGGAGGGACATGGCAGTAGTTTACACTTATTTTATAGACTAGAACATAGGGCGACCTACAAGAGCGGAGGGAGGAGCACATCTTGTGTAGACGGAGCAGTTTAGAGGAGGTTGGT
>NC_090898.1:1544453-1629453 GCF_040956055.1 Brachionichthys hirsutus | reverse complement strand
ACCCGCCCGTGCTTCCGGCCCGTGCTCCATCGCGCATGTCGCTGTCTTCCGGTCCGGCGCTGTGGTTATGTCTGTGACAGAATGTCCAGCTCTGGTGTCCCCGACTGTCTCCAAACCTGGAGACAGTCATCTCTCTGTCATCTCTTCCTCCCCCCTCTCTCTCTCCACCACAGTGCTGCCCTCTCTTATCCATATAAATGAGATGTTACAGGTTCCCCGATTGCAGAAACCTTCCTTGGGGGGGCGGGGGGGGGGGGGGGGGGGGGGGGCAGACCAGCATACAGATCAGATGTCCTCTGTAGATTACTCTCAATCTGTGCTCATGTTTTTTACCTTTCTTTGTCGCTCGTCCCTTTTTGTCATCCTCCCATCTTCTGAACTGCCCCCCCCCCCCCCCCCATGTATTGTCTTTATTCCTTTTTTGTCTGTTCGCCAGTGTTTTGGGCTCTTGCTCTATCAGCGCGTGTCGGATGCACGTGTGTGCCTGCGTGGGGGTGTGTGTGTTTCATTTTGATCCTCCATCTGTACTCTCCGTTGCTCCTCTCTGCCCTACCTGCTCCCCGTCCCCTTCGTGCGTCCGACGCGGCCTTCCTCGCCACGCCGCTCCATCACCTGAGAAGTCGTGGTCGACGCGACTGAGCCCGCATTGCTGTGATCATCCTGCACAGCGCTACAAGTTAGCGGGGCTTTGTTTAAAAGTACACCTCTCCCTCCAGAACTTTAGAAAAATCATAATGTGAAATGAACGATTTGGATATTTCAAGCTCGAAAAACTGCCTGAGAAAACGTGAAAGGTGATATTTATATAGTTTGGAGGGAAGGATGCAAAGTCCCAGAACGGGTCCCGGGTTCGGCCCCGCCGCTGCTATCTCATTGCTCGCTTCATCCATCATTTCCTCTTCATTCAAAGAGACTGGCGTTGAAATCTGCTTCACGCTGAACGGAGTCCAACCGTCCCGATGGCAGAATTTAGATTCAAATAACTTCAGCCAGTCCTGCCATGAGCTGGCGCCTCATCCAGGGTGTGCCCCGTCTCTCGCCCGTCGCCAGCTGGGATGGGCTCCGACGAAGACGAGTGGGCCACAGTGAAGATTAGTAACGGCTTTAAATGACAGTTTGGGATCTTCTTCTGGAGCCTCATCAGTAGTTGTTAAAGAATTCTGCGTTTCGATCGAGAAGTTTCTCTGTAATGTTTTCAGTGGAAAATGAATATCTTTTTTATTTTGGGTGCCAGCAGCTCGCCGAGGCTTCTCGGGCATAGCAATACTTTGAGCTAAGTGCTAACATGAGCGTACGTGCAATAACACCTGGTGGTGTTTCTCAGGTAGTTTAAAGTGTTAGCATGTAGCTGTGGTGCGCGGCAGCCTCTCTGTCCTCTTCGTGCCTTGACCGTCACCGTTTCGCCGCCGCCATCGCTGAAACAGCCGGCAGGGAGAGAGGGAGAGAGGGCGAGAGACATGAGTAACACAGCAGCGCCTCTCCTCTCACCGTGGGCATCGTATACTCGAAGGTTTACCCTTCCACTGAGACGGAACGACGGCCGTCTAACGGGTTCTTTGGGAAAACAGATCAGCACAGAACCTACTGCTGGACCGCCTGCCTGCCTGCCTGTCTGCCTGTCTGTCTGTCTGTCTGTCCATTAATGCCAGAGTCATATATAGAGACGTCTTCTGCTTTGACTGCCTGCGGCACAGTGGGTGGGCCTCCGGTCCACACGAGGCCGACCTCCCCCGGTCAAAGTGTCTCTATGTTGGACTCTGTCCCCCTGTGCCTGTCGGGACGTATGCGCTGAACTGTCCTCATGCTGCTGCTTCTTCTCTGTTCCGGTTTGAGGGAGGGGCGCATGGACCGACTGCTGCAGCAAAAGAATGTGTTAATGCACACGTCCACCATACACTGCACAATTCAGGAGAGTGTGTGTGTGCGTGTGTGTGTGCGCGCGCTCTTATTCAGCATGACAGCTCCACTTCACTCTGGCCTTTAAACCAATCACCTTTATTTTATAGCTGCCTGACCAATCACGCGCTGCTGTGACCTGCTGCCTGTCTGGACGCCACTCCTCACGATCAGCATCGTCATCGTTTCAGTTCCTCAGTTCTTTGTCTCTTCACGTGTGTGTGTGTGTGTGTGTGTGTGTTTGTGTGTGTGTGTGTGTGTGTGTATTTATGATATCTCTTTAACAAACCGATTATTGTGCATGATACTTGGAGATGCAGCTGCTCCTCTTGGTGGCGCTGCTGCTGCTATGTTTGTTTGTTTGTTTGTTTGTTTACGGGTGCGGTCGCTGCTATAGGTTCTTATTTTATTATACATTAACCCAGCACTCACAATTCCTGCTTCTTCTTCATGTGTGCCTAACAACCCCCCTCATCTGTGTTTATGCATGATCCAGTGTGTTTTATAGTGTCGTCCCCCGACACACACACCCACACACACATACACACACACACACACACAGACACACACGTGTCGTCTTTGTGCTTTCGTTGCTCGGTGATCTTGTCTTGTGAGCTTTGTGTGTGGGAACTGACAAAACCTGCCATTAACAACCTGATCTTGAAATAGCGTCTTCTTTTTACTTTTGCGTGTCGGACAGACGGAGGCGGAATCCGTCCAGATGTTTGTCTTCTCCTCATTAACATAATAGAAATGTGAAGGAGAACCCTGTTCCAAGGTTTCCCTCACTGAACGTAAAGCTCTGATTGGTCCAGTTTAAGATGACAAATATCCTTATGTTAGCCAATTAGCTTGTCTTTAGCATATCCATACCAAAAGCATCACAGTTTGAGGATATTTACTTTTCTTGAATAGTAAAAATAAATGAACAATAAAACATAGAAATTCCAGATCAGCTTTAAAAATATGTGCCGTCTGTAAATACACTCAATTTCACTAATAGTTAAGAAGATTGCAAAAATAATACTCATTATAGCGCAAAAATAACATTGTAAATAATCAATGTTGGCATAATATTTGAATAAATATTCCTTGTTTTACTATTGTTCAAGCTCATTGATGCCCCGATTGAACAGAACCAGGACCCACTTTTGATGTCTGATAATGGAATCAGCGCTCCCCTTGCACTTGTTCTTATATTTTATATCAGCTGTAAGACATAAACTTGTTTTCTACACCTTCAAGGTGTTGGGAGACAGAGACACGTTAACTGTCTGTCTCTCCCGTCCTCTCCCTGAATGAAAAAGAACACACTTTTCTCAAATACAAAAAAATGAATTTTTTTCTTGAACTGTTAAAGATTGATCAGCTCTGGCTCCGCCCATTTTGGCTTAATAAAGGCGAGAATATTTAAAGAATTGAACACATTCATTAGACGTCTGTAACGACAAAGATTTAACTCATGCCACCTGGCCCTCTGTCTGTCTGTCTGTTGGTCTATCTGTCTGTCTGTCCATCTGTCTGTCTGTTGGAGGACAGTCTGTCTCTATGTCTGTCTGTCCATCCGTCTGTCTGTCTGTTGGAGGACAGTCTGTCTCTATGTCTGTCTGTCCATTCGTCTGTCTGTTGGAGGACAGTCTGTCTCTATGTCTGTCCATTCGTCTGTCTGTTGGTCTATCTGTCTGTCTGTTCATTTGTCGGGCTGTCTGTCCATCTGTCTGTCTGTTGGAGGACAGTCTGTCTCTATGTCTGTCTGTCCATCCGTCTGTCTGTCTGTTGGAGGACAGTCTGTCTCTATGTCTGTCTGTCCATCTGTCTGTCTGTTGGAGGACAGTTTGTCTCTATGTCTGTCTGTCCATTCGTCTGTCTGTTGGAGGACAGTCTGTCTCTATGTCTGTCTGTCCATCCGTCTGTCTGTCTGTTGGAGGACAGTCTGTCTCTGGGATTCCCTTCTGTCTTTTTTCCCAGTTTTATGTTTTGACTTTCTCCTCTCTCTTGTCTTCCCTCCCTCATCTTTCTCTTTCTTTCCAGATGCGAGTGGTGAAAGCATTCCGTAGTTCCCTGTACGAGGGCCGGGACAAACCGGAATCCCGCAACTCTATTCACAACTTTATGGCTCACCCGGAGTTCCTCATCAACGACCTCATCCATAACATCCCGCTGATCGATGACACTGATGTGGATGATGAATCTGAACTCAGCAGATCCCAGCACCTGCACCCGGCCCTCCGTAAGCCACCGCCCCCTCCGCAGCAGCCCCAGGCCCCAGCCCGCCCCCGCCCCACCCGGCCCTACCGCCAGTACAGCCTCCCCGTCACGCCCTGCAACCAAAACAACAACAACAACAGCAGCTTGATGGTCACCCACGGCAACAGGAACAGCACCGGTGTAGTTACCCCTCATCACCACCCTTACGTCCACAGTCACCCCGGCAGGGTGGCGCCCACTGCCCCTCACCTGGCCCACGTCTACTGTGTGGAGACCTCCTTATAACTGACCTGAGCGTGGGGCGGGGGAGGGCTCACATGTGACATTTCCATCCGGTCTCCCTCCACAACAAGCTAACAGGAGGGAGTGGAGGATGAGGGAGGTCCGGGGGGAGGTACTGAGGGAGTGGACCGGTGTCTCGCCGCTCCATGAGAACATTGCAGCTTCCATTCCCTTTGCTCTTCCTCAGGCCCTTTCAGTCTGACTCCGCCCCCGAGCCCACCGCCCTCCCTGCAGAACCACCTCACCCCACCCGACCTCACCAACACTCACCACACATGCACAAGTGTGCTGTTGCTGCTCAGTTCTGACGTCAGGTGGGTTGGGTGGGATGGGAATGGATGTCCCTCAATGCTTCAGTAGAGCAGGGCCATGTCAGGGGCCGAAACTGACTCCCTCTGTTTCTATTGGTTCATCTTTAGTGATGTCATTACCCACCACATCTCCACCACCGCCATCTATCTAGAAACCACTTTCACTTTGCTTGTAACATAAGGAAACTACTTGTTAGAGCTTTAACTAGACTTCAGTCGGCTCATTAGAGCTTTAACTAGGCTTCAGTTGACTCGTTAGAGCAGGGGTGTCGAACCTGTGCCGTTTTCCTTCCAGCCGGTTACTAAAGCAGGTGATTTTAATTATCAACACCTCGTTCCATTTGAGAGAAAGAGCTCATTAGTGAGATCAGCTGCTGGAGAGATGGTTGGAAAGAAGTGTGTCTCGGCCCTCCATGGCACAGGTTCAACACCCCTGCGTTAGAGCTTTAACTAGATGTCAGTCGACTCGTTAAAGGTTTAACTAGACTTCGGTCAGGTCGTTAGAGCTTTAACTAGACTTCGGTCGGCTCGTTAGAGCTTTAACGAGACTTCGGTCGACGCGTTAGAGCTTGCTTTAACTAGACTTCTGTTGGCTTGTTAGAGCTTTAACTAGACTTTGGTCGACTCGTTAGAGCTTTACCTGGACTTCGGTCAGCTCGTTAGAGCTTTAACTAGACTTCGGTCAGGTCGTTAGAGCTTTAACTAGACTTCTGTTGGCTTGTTAGAGCTTTAACTAGACTTCGGTCAGGTCGTTAGAGCTTTAACTAGACTTCGGTCAGGTCATTAGAGCTTTACCTAGACTTCGGTCAGCTCGTTAGAGCTTTAACTAGACTTCGGTCAGGTCGTTAGAGCTTTAACTAGACTTCGGTCAGGTCGTTAGAGCTTTAACTAGACTTCGGTCAGGTCGTTAGAGCTTTAACTAGACTTCGCTCAGGTCGTTAGAGCTTTAACGAGACTTCGGTCAGGTTGTTAGAGCTTTACCTAGACTTCGGTCAGGTTGTTAGAGCTTTAACTAGACTTCGGTCAGGTCGTTAGAGCTTTAACTAGACTTCGCTCAGGTCGTTAGAGCTTTACCTAGACTTCGGTCAGGTCGTTAGAGCTTTAACTAGACTTCGGTCAGGTCGTTAGAGCTTTAACTAGACTTCGGCCGGCTCCATCCACACTTTAAGTTGTTTCTTGACATAATGGTGCTCGCTCATTTATGTCTGTTTTGTTTGTTTTTTGTTTTTTTACATATGTTTATTACAATTGTTTGATTTCTCTGTCTTTCAGTGTGTGTGTGTGTGTCTTCTCTCTCTTCTAACCCCCCCCCCCCCCCCCCCCCGATACAGCTCCTTTAAACCAGATCAGAAATAGGATGGAAAAATACATTTAAATGAGACAAACACACACACGCACACACACACACACACGTATGTGCGAGTAGGTCCATGTAGATCCGCGTCCCCCTGGGTGAGCCCACGGGGGGGCGTCCTCTTCCAGCATCTCGCTCCAGTCTTCACCCTTGCTTGTCCCTCTGTCCTTCGCCGTCTCCCTCGTCCATTCTGGCCTCTTCAGTGTCTGTTGGGAAAAGGCTGAATGCTTGACGCATTAACCCTTTAAATGTCATCAAACACAAAATGCACAGGCGATGGCCCTTTAAGACGACTGGACACTGACTTCAAAGCTGCTCACGTGCCATTGGGTCATCTCCATCATGTACCAATGTCCTCGCCAGAAGTATTGAGGACAATGGGATTGTTTTATTTGATCTGTGTTCTTCAATCCAATGATTTGGACAGACAGGGAGAAAAGGCAAGCAATCAGGCACGTCAAATGTTAGGGCTCGGTTCTGAAGCCCCCCCATCAGGTATGACCCATGAAAGCCGAAGTGTCAATGTCCTTGTGTCAAATCCTGTCCACTTCCCATTAGCCCAATGCACGGATTCCTAAAGTATCGAATCGTTCCCACGAGGACAACGCTTCGGTATTTCTCACCCGTTTGCGACGGCCGAGGCGCCAGGCTGGCGGTATTCACAGCACGGTCCCCTTTACGACAACGAGACGTACGCCGGCGCCGTCTCGTCTCCGAGCTCACGAAGACAAGTCACGAGTGCCCCCCCCCCGTTCGGAGGAGTGACTGGAGGAGCCTCATCCTGAGCTTCGATAGACGTGAATCGCTTGTTTCTAAAGTTCAATGACCTGCAGGAAACGCTGGGGCGCACCTCTGGGGCAGATTCCGTGCACATCTGTCCATCAGTTTGTGCAGAATAACCCATCGCATGACCCCCTGGGTGAAACGAGCGCACCCAGGGGGCAGCCGTCAAGCTCAGCCTCAACATTCCACGGAGCAAATATCCCAAGCATCCGCACGACATTCCAGACGGGCGTGAGACCGACCTGTAACCCCCTCTCCGTGTCTCCGAGCCCTGCTGTCCCCCCGTTGAGGAAGACAAGGACAGACAATATGCAACAGAACGCCGACGGCAGCAGGAACAGCACATCCTGTTCCTGTTCAGGAGAGCGCAGGGCTCTCTGGGAGCACCTTACCTGTACAGAACTTTGTCTTCATCATCCTCACCATCATCATCACTGCCACCCTGGGCTGCTGCAGTGGGTGGGGGTGGTGGGGGGGGGGGGGGACGACACGCCTTCGTGTCGTCTGTTCTGAAGCATGCATTCTGGCATCATTCATGTCACTCTTTATGTGTTGGTAAATCATTTCGGCTACTGTGTGCGTCGACCTCGGCTCGCTTGTCCCGCTCGTGTCCCGCTCGTGTCCCGCTCGTGTCCCGCTCGTGTCCCGCTGGAGTCTCTTCTGTTTCAGCACCTCCTGGTTCAGCTGGAAACGTTTCAGACACGCAACCAGGCAGCGGCTGGACGAGCGTCCGGCTCCAGCCATTTTACATCACGATTTTACAGAAGGCAAAATACAATATGAAAAATAATATATTATATTTATTAATATTATAAATTGTACAACTGCACCACGACTGTACAGACTGCCCAAATGTGCACATGCATTCTTTGATTTATGCTCCTGTTCCACGTTTCCTTTGAGTCCTTGATTTTTGTAAAGAGCAACAACGAAATGGAAGCGCTTGTATATTTTTGATTTTCCCCACCAGTGCTCCCGCTGATGGGCGGGAGGGGGGGGGGCATTGCACATCTCCCAAGCATATCTGAAGGCTGTGTTTTCTGTCCACTGAGCAGCCCCTGAAGGGTGCAGAGACAGGAGCGTCTCATGTCCCATGTAGCTCAGGATGAGCTGCAGGACGGACAAACTGGGACGGCTGGACGAGGGGAATGCGACGCAGAGCTAGAGACTGCAGAAGTACAATGCGTCCATGCATTGTTTAGGCTGCTCTTTTAGATCTGCTCCAAGTATTTACCGTACTACTATGGTAATAATGCAAGGTGACTGTAAATATTGTGTCTGGAATAGCGCCCCCTTCCTGCACGATGCAGTGCTGCTCTGCAGACAGAAAACACAGCCTTGACTGTGCTGAAATGAAAAAGACCAAAAACAAGGGGGGAAAAATACCATTGAATATATAAAAAAAATACAAAGTTACCTGCCTGTTATTTAAGCAAATAAATATCTATATATGAGAAAGAACACACCTGTATACTGTAGACTAAATCTGTATGAAACTAATGGAAATTTAGTCCAACACCTTTTGTCTGTATGAAAGAAAAACATGCATCAAAGTATTCTACAATAATAACTTTGACAAAGTGCGTGTGTTGCTGTGTTGTTATTTCACAACGGTCCAGAACTCCGGGGTCCAACGGAAGCGGGCTGCTCCAGGTGAGGTCCTCGCTGAGGGGGGTGCGCAGGTACCTCATTCAGCCCTGCCTTTCTGACGTATAGGGGAGGAGTCGGCTCCTGTCTTCACTTTGATGTTCTCTGTACTTTATTGTACTCACATGCAGTATATTATTGCTAGTGAGTCGACTACTTGCAGGGCCGCTCCCTCCCTGTCCAACGACCACATGCTTGTGTGCATGGGGGGTACAAAGTGGGCTCGGGGGGTCTTTGAGCAGTTGGGGTCAATTAAATAGTAATTTATAGATGCTTAATTAATTATGGCATTCGTTCATTAGTTTCAAGTTGTGAGGACACGATCGGAGAAACGGGAAAGCACAATAAGGATGTTTTAACGTCTTCCTGTTCAGGCCGTCGTCGTCGGTGACGTCTTTACGTTAGCAGGACATTTGGACGAATGCTGTCCGGTTTGATTTTTGGATGCTTGAAAAGGTGGCACCAGAGACCCAGATTAGATGCGTCCGGCACCAGAGATCCAGATTAGATGCGTCCGGCACCAGAGACCCAGATTAGATGCGTCCGGCACCAGAGATCCAGATTAGATGCGTCCGGCACCAGAGACCCAGATTAGATGCGTCCGGCACCAGAGACCCAGATTAGATGCGTCCGGCACCAGAGACCCAGATTAGATGCGTCCGGCACCAGAGACCCAGATTAGATGCGTCCGGCACCAGAGATCCAGATTAGATGCGTCCGGCACCAGAGACCCAGATTAGATGCGTCCGGCACCAGAGACCCAGATTAGATGCGTCCGGCACCAGAGATCCAGATTAGATGCGTCCGGCACCAGAGACCCAGATTAGATGCGTCCGGCACCAGAGACCCAGATTAGATGCGTCCGGCACCAGAGATCCAGATTAGATGCGTCCGGCACCAGAGACCCAGATTAGATGCGTCCGGCACCAGAGATCCAGATTAGATGCGTCCGGCACCAGAGACCCAGATTAGATGCGTCCGGCACCAGAGACCCAGATTAGATGCGTCCGGCACCAGAGACCCAGATTAGATGCGTCCGGCACCAGAGATCCAGATTAGATGCGTCCGGCACCAGAGACCCAGATTAGATGCGTCCGGCACCAGAGATCCAGATTAGATGCGTCCGGCACCAGAGATCCAGATTAGATGCGTCCGGCACCAGAGACCCAGATTAGATGCGTCCGCTTGAAAACCCAATGAAGCTAGCGCTGGTCACCAAATCATTCTGTTCAGGGTTTATAACAAATAAAAGATTAAGCAACTTCATTTTTAATTTTAATAATTTTGGGGGGCTTTTTACCTAATTAACAATTTGAGCTATCACACGGATGGATATGTATTATTCTATAGTGACTATTGTACATTTATGTTAGACACTTAGATATTCATGAAACATGGAAGAGAATTTAAAGACGACTCAATACTAATGACATATTGACAGATTTCATGCTACGTTCTGTACAACAGCATCCAAGATGTACAAACTTCTTACTTCATTATTATCTTTATTAGAATCTGATTCTATTTGTCTAAAAAACGTTCTAAAATGTTATCTAGAATCAGTCTAACGATTGGAGGATCCTTAAATACCCCATAATCAAGATTCTGTATTTTTAAGACCGATTACATCTTTGGTGATGTGTGAAATTCAGAATGATTAAATCAGACACACTGAAAGAAGTCTTCAAACTGCTGAATAAAGAATACTTACATTACAAATTACAGAAATACATTCTTTAGAAATGATCAAATATTTGTTTTCCAGGTTCAAGCCAAAGAACCTTTTTGCTCTCGTTTAGGTTTGATCGTTTTCAACAACGTATTTGCCTTGATGGCTTTAGACATCGCTGCCGCGTCCAGTAGGTGACGTCTCTCATTGCCTCAGATTTGAACCAGTGGTAAACCTGAACTGGGTCGGAAAGACTGGCAGAAGTTTGTCTGTCCATCACAAACATTTGGACTCGTTGGAAACGGGAGTCATTTGTCAAACTGCAGGAGTAACAGAAACTAGTTACCCTCGCCAAAGAGGGGGCGAGGGTATTGCAATTGGGTGCGTTTGTATGTTTGTCTGTCTGTCTGTCTGTCTGTTTGTTTGCTTGTTTGTCTCTCCGAGCGCATAACTCAAAAACTAGTAACCCAATCGACTTGAAATTTTTACACAAGCAAGGTTCTGTCCGTGGCTCGGTCCTCCCCGAGAATGGCGTCGATCCGGATCTGGATCCAGATTCTAGAATTATTTTTACATCTAGTTCCTCATGAAAACTAGAAAACGACAATCAGAGATTGCAGACCCCGCCTCCAATAGACTATTGGATCTTGTGAGACAGTAAACAGGGCTTCCGGATCAGAGGGGCCAAACCTGCTCTAGCTTGCTGCTCCGGAATGTACTACAAGACTCCTTCTGGACTCTTTTTCCCATCATGCCATTCGTGTCCCTCCCTCTTAAAGTGGCAGTTTACAGCACAGGCACAATTCCAGATGTAAAAATAATTCTAGAATCTGGATCCAGATCCGGATCAACGCCATTCTCGGGTAGGACCGAGCCACGGACAGAACCTTGCTTGTGTAAAAATTTCAAGTCGATTGGGTTACTAGTTTTTGAGTTATGCGCTTGGACAAACAAACAAACAAACAAACAAACAAACAGACAGACAGACAAACAGACAAACAAACAAACAAACGCACCCAATTGCAATACCCTTGCCTCCTCTTCGGCGAGGGTAACAAGTTCATGTGTTTTTGGAGGAAACCTGCAGTTCCCTTCTAATCCACCGAACCACCAAAATCTGCTGACAGGAAGTGAACAGAACGCTCACTAGGAACCGCTAGCAGGCTGGGTTGAAAAGTAAAGTTGGTACAAGACCTGGGATTGAGTTTGAACTTTGAAAACTGAGCATCCTAACTGGGGAGTTTAACCATCAAGCGTCGTCAACCCGATGTAGGGAATTTCCGTATTAAATGGGATTCCACAATGTAATTACATGCCGACACCACTAGGAACGCACCACATTTGATGATGATTAATATATTTATGAGATAGAATGTTAGAGTACAAGTACAGTCACACAGTAGCATGTATTACAGTACAAATAAAGTCAAACATCCTGTCTAGAGGAGCATTTCAAAAAAGCCCTTGCGGTCTTGTTTCCGTTGAAAGTCCTTGGTACATAAATCATCGACAAATAACAATACAAATTTAACAATACAAATTTAACAATCGGTGACAAAGGGCAGCCCTGGCGGAGTCCAACCCTCAACCCGCAATGGAAATAGGTCCGACTTATTGCCGGCAATGCGGACCAAGCTCTGGCACCGGTCATAAAGGGTGGTTTATGACCGGTATATATTACGCACACGGGCCTTCAGTGATTTGGGTGTTATTCTGATTGTATGTACTCAGATTTTGTTGCCCCACCATTGTTGGAGTTTCTCTGATTTATTCCGGGCTCATTTTATTCTTCATGAGGATTTGGTAAAACCCTACACGGTCTGTAGCTGCCATCCAATGTATCTCTAATATTTATGTAATTAATTTTGTTTATAAACATAGAAATAATGGGGGAACCAAAATTTAAGTTCCGCATGTTCGTGCACCCCCACGGAGTGAGATTATTGGCGCGCTCCATGAGCAAGACTGGGCGCGTGGCTGTCGATGTCTGCAAAGGGGCGAGCAGAACTGGACCGAGAAAGAATTAGAATAATCGCTTTAAGACGTCGTTAACCCTCATCTTTATTCCCTTGGAGTCTATGAGGCCAATGAGGTACAGTTTGTTTGCTTTTATGTGTTAATTAGTGTTTATGTGAATGCCATGTGAAGCCAATCGTTAAGCCTGTGATTTTATATTTGTGCTTATTTGTTTAATGCGCATTTATATGTCATTTTATGTCAGTTCTAATCCGTAAGTTAATTTATGTCTTTATATTTTATCTTGTTTTAGTTCTGACGGCATTGTTTGGGCATCATATGACAGTATTGGGACAAGCTCAAGACCTGTTGTCCAAATAAATGGCTGTAAAAACCAAAGAACGACGTGGATCCTTGATTGAACTCTGAGGGAGTAACAGTCAGAACTCTGCCTGTTCGTGCTGGAGAAGCGAAGAGAGGAGACGAGAGGAGAGCGGAGCCTGTCGCCAGTGTTAAGCCCTTAAACAAAGGGAATAGTCGTGAGAAAGAGTGAAATAAAGCGCGACACAGCTCTGTCGTTCACTGTTTCTTTTGAATGAGGAAGAGAGCGCGCGCCTCCCCCTACCTAGACCCTGAGGCATTTCTAACCGATTACCGAACAATCGATCTATCTAATGTTTTGACTGCGCAGTCTCCCTCGACCTAAACCCTGAGGCATTACCAACAGATCACTGAACAATTGATCCAATGCCCCGACTCCGCGTCCGTCCCCTCAGCCAGCTGACTGCAGAACCCCGCCCAGCGCTGAAAAACATAAACAACCACAACAACATAAAACACCTCCAACCATATACCTGAGAGTCAGAACAGACATCCCGACAGGAAATTATTGTTTTTGTTTCGGTGACATAATCACCGGTCACATACTCCCCCTCATAAAAAATGTTGTCCCCAACATCACAAACTGTTACCGTCAGTGCTATGTTAGGGTAACCACTGTACACTACTGCATCCAGGTTATTACAGTGTATTATTACAGACTGGAACTCTTTTCATACATTCTGTTAAATGAGTAATCACACAGTCCATTCTTTTCTGTCACAGTCCTTGTTGACCCGTCGTGTACCGGCATACATTTTATCACTCCTTTCACAGTCCATTTCTGCCTAAACAGTAGTGTTTTTGCAGTATTCAACAGTCCATGCAGGTACAGCCACTGTTTTCAACAGTCCATGTCCATATACAGTGGTGTCCAATGTTCCTACTGGGCATATCCCTGATGTTGGAAGTGATATGGCTCCCCAATACGTGTCCAAGGCATCCAACTTGTTTTCAAGTTGTAACTCAAGTTGTATCATATGTGAAGATCCTGGGCCGTCTGTTTTGTCGTCTGGGCCGCTGACGCTCCTCATTGCAGGGAACACTCAAAACAGGCGAGGGGGCAGAATCCTCACTGTTGTCATCCTCCAGCTCTGGTACCATCTCCTCCTGAATTGTCAGTCCTTGTGCAACCTCCTGCTCAAGCAGCATGCTGTCATCAGGCTGGGTGCATTCAAGCTCTTGAGATGTGGTGGGAAAGACAGGATTTATTGTCTCAGATGAGCACGGTCTGGGTTGCTGCTGGGGTAAGACCGGATAATACTCATCATCTCCATCATCCTCCTCTCCAGACTCCTCAGCATCCTGAACTTCCTCCACACTTCTTTTCTTTGCTCGTGGTTGCACCGATGTTTCCAGTGGCAAGGAGTCACATGGGAGAAGAAGATTACGATGTAAAATCCTGGGTCTCCCTTTCCCGTTCTCCGGTCTGAGTTCATACACTGGAATGTCTTTACTCACTTGGCGCACAACTGTGTGAATAATATCCTCCCAGTAGCTTCTCAGTTTACCAGGGCCACCCCGTGGTGTCAGGTTCCTGACTAAAACACGATCGCCAGGTTGTAACACTGAGCATTTCACCTTACTGTCATAATGTCTTTTACTCCTCGTGGCAGCCCTGTGAGCATTTTCTCGCGTGATCTCATACGCTTCCTCCATGCCTTGTTTCCACCTTTCCATTTGTTTGTGATGATTTCCCTCCCCATGTCCTGGAGTCAGGTTGAACACCATGTCAACTGGCAACCGTGGAGAGCGCCCAAACAGCAAATGGAAGGGGGAGAAACCTGTAACTTCAGAACGAGTACAGTTATATGAAAAAATCAGTTTGTTCAGTGACTCTTTCCAGTTACTTTTCTGTCTCGCTGTGAGTGTCCTTAACATCTGAAGTAGAGTCCGGTTAAATCGTTCAACCTGCCCGTTCCCTTGGGGATGGTAGGGAGTGGTCCTTGACCCAACAACTCCACAGTATTCTTTCAGTTGTTTGAACAGTTGATTTTCAAATTCACCACCCTGATCATGGTGGATTCTTGTCGGGAAGCCAAATTTCAGTGCATAGTCGTTGAAGATTTTATCTGCAGCTGTTTTGCCTGACTTGGAAGTTGTGGCGTATGCCTGAGCAAAACGTGTGAAATGGTCAATGATAACCAGAATATACTCATAACCCCCCTTGCACTTGTCAAGATGCAAAAAATCAACAGAGACAAGTTCAAATGATTGGCTGGTCACAATGTTCGTTAGCGGTGCTCTTGTTACAGAACTGGGCTGTTTGTTTTTCAGACACACACATTTTTGTGTGACATAATCCTCTATCTCTCGTTGCATATGGGGCCAGTAAAACCGTTCCCGAATCAGTGATGCAGTCCTATCCACCCCCTGATGGCCCATATTATCATGAAGTTCCTTCAACACTGTACTTTTATGCTTTTCTGGAAGCACCAACTGTTTCTTGGTCATCGTTTTCCTGTGCATTACTCCACTCTCATCAATCTCAAGTTTGTTCCACTCCCGAAGGATACATGTGACCTGTGGACTGAGTTGTTTTAGTTCTGGGGCCAATGGTTTCGTTCCTCTCAGTTTGTACTGAACCACTAGTCCAATGGTGGGATCATTTCTTTGATCATTTTTGATCTGATCTATTGTCAGAGGAGTCAGGGGTGTGCATTCTTTTACTGTTGCACATTGGACTGAGACACCCATGGACCAAGACACACTGAATTCATCCTGATTTTCCACTGCTTGTGTAGCTGCTCCAATGACATCATATGAAACTTCCTCTGAACATTCTTTCATATATGTTTCCATGTCCAACGGCATTCGGGACAAGCTGTCTGCATCAATATTTTCCTTGCCAGGGCGGTATTTAATTGTGAACTGGAAATCTGCAAGTTCGGCTACCCACCGGTACCCTGTAGCATTAAGTTTGGCAGTAGACAGTACATAAGTCAGTGGGTTATTGTCACTGTACACTGTGAAGAATGGGGCGTAGAAAAGGTAATCTCAGAATTTCTCTGTAATTGCCCATTTGAGGGCCAAGAACTCCAACTTGCCTGAATGTAGATGATAATTTTTCTCTGCTGCCGTTAAAGTTCGGGAACCATATGCAATCACACGGAGCTTTCCATTCTGCTTCTGGTATAGAACAGCACCCAATCCCTGGTTAGATGCATCCGTATGGAGAACAAATGGTTGAGAAAACTCCGGGAAGCCTAGGACGGGAGGCTGAGAGAGACAATTTATCAGCTGTTCCAAGGTTACTTGATGCACATCCTTCCATTCTATGGGCGTGCGAGACGGAACCCCTCGGGTGTTTTGTTTTGTTTGCCACTTTCTGGTTGTTTTTTTCGTTGTGTCCGCTTTCACAGGTGTTTTAAGGAGGTCATACAAGGGGCTGGCAATACGAGAAAAATCTTTGATGTATTGCCGGTAATAACTCAGCAGTCCTAAAATAGCTCTTAACTCACCCACCGTAGCCGGCTGTTTGTCCTTCAAGGCTGTGACTGCAGCAGTATCAGCCGGGTCCATTCTGTTTCCAGCGGCTGACACAATCCTTCCAAGGTACCGTGTTTCTGCTTTAAACAGTTCACATTTCCGAGGCTTCAGTTTTATCCCATGCTCCCTCAGTCGTTGCAGCACCTTTCTAACATCGTTGACGTGATCGTCAAATGATCTGCTAAACACAAGGACATCATCAAGATAAGGCACACATATTTCATCCCTTAATCCCTCCAGACACTCCTCCATGCAGCGTTGGAATGCGGCAGGTGCATTCATGAGGCCAAATGGGATTCTGACCCACTCATACAGCCCCCAGGGGGTCACAAAAGCTGTTAAATTTCTACTCTCCCTAGCTATGAACCCCTGGTGATATGCCTTACCCTGATCCAACAGTGTGAAAAATGTGTTCCCTCCCAAGTTGTTCATAATGTCCTGTACTCTGGGAATGGGGTGGCGATCCGGGTGTGTTTTCTTGTTGAGCTCTCTGTAGTCGATACATAAGCGCAGCGTGCCATCTTTCTTTCTTACACAGACGACAGGGGAAGAATAGGGAGAAGCTGACTTTTCAACCCACCCTTGCGCTATCAAGTCCTGTAGGTAGTCTTTCATTTCCTTGTAGAGTGGTTTTGGAACAGAAAGATATGTTCTTGAGACTGGTTCATGACCTTTCAATGAAATGTTCATTTGCAGATTTTCCACACAGCCTATGTCATCATCAGACCTGGAGAATGACTCCGACTCATCTCTTAGCATTTGGCTGACCATGCTTCTCTGTTGTTCATCCAGATGAGTCAAATCAACAGGAGGGTCCCATTGTTCATGAGCAGGGTTAATTGAACTTGTGCTCTGTGCTTGCATATGGTGGATTGTTGTAGGTGCGGCACAGTCTGCTCTAAATGTGTTGGCCGGGTACAATGACCTGACTGACTGCACAGTTCCAATTACAGTCCTTCCATCCATCATGATGTCGCAATTTGTAGGGTTCTGTACACTGATGACGATTTTTGGATTTGCCCCTGCCTTCACTGACACAAGGGTATCACAAAACTCTAGTCCCTCAGGCCACTGTGGGTTCTCATAGGGCTCAAAAATGAGGGTTCGATCCTCTCTGAAAGGTGGAGTTTGCACTCGACACTCAATCTGTATGGAACTACGTCGGGGCACACTAATTCTTTCACTTGCTGTTCTTACATGATGCTCCCATGTCTGCCCCACACTCACTGCTCTAATGAAAGTTTTAGCTTCATTTTTTCTTAGATGGGGAAAAGCGATTTTTACTGCTCTCACAAGTTTGTCCTCATCTCCATGTCCCTTTCTTCCCTGCAAACTATCCACTACAAGCCGTTCAATCACATTAAAACCAATAATGGGACACTGCTGTTGTCCTCCTTTTAGTACTAATATGGGCACCATCAGCTCAT
The DNA here is from genome assembly GCF_040956055.1 of Brachionichthys hirsutus. Classification (NCBI taxonomy): domain Eukaryota; kingdom Metazoa; phylum Chordata; class Actinopteri; order Lophiiformes; family Brachionichthyidae; genus Brachionichthys; species Brachionichthys hirsutus. The sequence goes on along the minus strand of NC_090898.1, from coordinate 1,612,053 downwards.
CATCACTAGCAGCAAGTTTAAAGGATGCTTCAAGCCAACCAACATATGGCATATTTGTTCCATTAGCAGCTTCAATTTGTAAAGGGTTAATGGGGTCAACAATCTCTGCAACATCCCTTAGTGGCACATCATGTAAGTGGCTCGCTTTCCATACCTCATCTATAGTACAAACTTGGGAGCCTGTGTCCCACAATGCCTGAACCTTCTGTTTGTTTAGGTAACACTTGATGATGCATTTTTTTCCTACCAACTTCCTTAGAGAAGGTGTTTCCTCCGATGTTTTCCTTTCTTGACACTTCACTTTCTTACTTGACTTAGTTATCTGTTTCTTAGCACCAGAACTTGTGTATGGCTTACAATGTCTTTTGTGAGCCGGCCAGTGAGCTTTCTGGCATTCTTTCGAGCAATACAGTGTAATTTTACAAACTGAACAACCTTTAAGTGTCTCTCTGTTTTTTTCTTCTTCACAGTTTACGCACACTTGGGTCTTTTTCATGTGGCTGGTTGCTCCATGGCCCACGGGAGCAACCCCTTTTAGTTTAAAGGATTCTTCCTTGTATGTTCTGCTGCTGGTGGTCTCTGTGCTTTACAACCGGCCCTGAAGTGTTCACTGCTTCCGCACCTAAAGCAGTGTTGGCAGTACTCCTCACCTGCTTGGGTACAAGCAAAGCATCTTGGTTGGGGGCGTGGCGCTGGATAGTACCGCTGTGGTGCAAATCGCTGTTGGTATTGTGCTGTTCCCCTCATTTGTCCCGAGCCAAAGGGTTGCTGGTATGTTGATTCTGGTAGCTGCTGTTGATTAGATGGCATGGCACTCAATTCAGTCTTATACGATGAATGTGGAGGGGGGGAAAACATTGGGTAGGGTGCAGAAACAGTTCCTGGTTCTGTGCTGGGTGGAGGATACATTGGGAGTGGAGGGGTGGAATTTTGAATTGTTTCCTTGATTTGGGAAACCTCAGCTCTCAAATCTTTCAACAGCCCTATCTCAGAACGCATTTCTTTTATCTCATATAGAAGATCAGGAGGCAGAGAGGCAGTGCTTTGTCGGGTGGTGCTTTTCTTTTCTTCAGGAACTTCACTTGTCTGGACTGTGTTCACATGTGTTACTCGTGAGCCTGCAACCTGTTTCCTTTTGTCCTGTCTCTCCTTTTCGTTGGCGCAGGCCACATTCAGTTTCTCCAACAGTAGCTCATCTGAAGTGGTTGTTTGAGTGAGGTAAGGCTGCAGGTCGCTTTTAATACTATCATTTTGTAAGCCAGTTAGGACAGCGTGCATGAATAAATTCTGGACTAGTACCGGGTCATATTTTAAATTTGAATCATCTTCCTGTGAGGCAAAGAGGAGCGTCCGTCTCAAGTCCATCATCCTAATCAGGAAATTTTGTGCAGATTCTCTACTTCCCTGCGCTTCAGAGGTGAGTTGTTTATATAGCTCCGTAGCACCCCTTTCCTGGTAGTGACATCTTAGAATTCTACGAAGGGCAGGCAGTGTCAGTTCTCCTTTTCCTTCTAGGTAACTCCTTAGCTGCATGCCTGGTGTGATGGCACGAATGACGGCATCAATAATCTCTGACTCTGTGTAGCCTTTGCTGAGGCCACTTTCAATTTGTCTTGCCAGACTAGAAAAGGTTAGCCTATCTTTTTGCCCTGGCTCACCTATCTGACCTGATATTTTGAAGTCTTTGCGCCACATGCTACCACTAGAGGGGGCTGGGGGCATAGTTTTTACTGGGATGCTGGATTTTGCAGGTGTGGTTGTACTTGTGCTCACAAGTCCATTTAAGGCATTTTCTTTTTCTTGCAATGATAACCTCAGTGCCTCTACCTCTTTCTGTAGATGTTTCTGTTCCTCAGTTTGTTTTCCAGTTTCTCCTTCGTTCAGGTTTGTTGTCTTTAGCACTGTGACTATTATGTCCTGAGAATGGAGGAGCTCTCACATGCCGTTGTCCTCCAAGTCAGCTAGTTCTTCTCGTTCAAGATACTTTATTACCTGCGCAATCAATTGACTGCGAGTTTTACCAGTCACATCTTCTTCCGGTTCTGATATCCCGAGAGCATTGCGTACTTTAATCAGTTGCTCGATGGTCAATTTGTACAGTGCTCCTTTAATTTCCAACTGCAGGTTCTCAAATTCAGACTCCATTTTATCAGAGATGTGGGCATAAGCAGTCAAACAGGGGGTTAGTTACGTTATTGGCCCTTTGGTGCTCCTTAGTGGTCACTTCCGCTCACTTCAGAATGCAGGTTACCAGTTTGTCAGGAGACCACCTGCCTTGGTTGCTTCGCCAGCCTTTCTCCGATACCTGGGTAGTTTTAAGGGATGATCAGCCAGAAGGTTTCCACTACAGTTTAGGGATGATCCTCAAGCCAAACATCCCAGCGGTGCCTCCAAATGTTAAGCCCTTAAACAAAGGGAATAGTCGTGAGAAAGAGTGAAATAAAGCGCGACACAGCTCTGTCGTTCACTGTTTCTTTTGAATGAGGAAGAGAGCGCGCGCCTCCCCCTACTTAGACCCTGAGGCATTTCTAACCGATTACCGAACAATCGATCTATCTAATGTTTTGACTGCGCAGTCTCCCTCGACCTAAACCCTGAGGCATTACCAACAGATCACTGAACAATTGATCCAATGCCCCGACTCCGCGTCCGTCCCCTCAGCCAGCTGACTGCAGAACCCCGCCCAACGCTGAAAAACATAAACAACCACAACAACATAAAACACCTCCAACCATATACCTGAGAGTCAGAACAGACATCCCGACAGGAAATTATTGTTTTTGTTTCGGTGACATAATCACCGGTCACACCAGCGCGGAGCCGACAACGAGCAGCTCGTTAAGGAGTGACGTCACTGGAGCGTCGAGGGAAAGACAGACTGCAGCGCGGATTATCCAGACCAGAGGCAACCAGAGTCCAGGAGTGCAGCGTGGTTAAACTACAAGTAACACGTTTAAAACAAGTTAAATGTGAAAAGGTGGATTAACTTTGCTAACTTTAAAGGGACTAAGTGCTTAAAGGGATAACCTGCAGTAGTCTTAAATACAAGTTTAATTTGAGAAATGGTTTGTTTGATGCAAAGTGACTGTTACTAAATTAAGGTTAAAGTTAAGTCAATTACAAGTGGTTGACGATTTCAAAGTGTACACTAAGGTACTTAAAGTGATATGCTTGTAATTTCTGGTTGATACTGAAAGTTATTTTGGTGCAATAACAAGTGAAAGAAGATTCATTGTTTTGGTTTAAGGTGTTAGTGACACATTTAAGTTTATTTTTTGATGCAAGACATTATTCACGTTTGCCTACATTTAAGGGTGGTATTTAAGTTGAGTTAAAGCAATATTGCACTGATTTAAAGACATTTAAGCCCTATGTAGTACATACACAACACGAATACTGACATGGCCGACCAAGAAGACCATGACAGTGAAGCTGTGGACTCAGAGCAAGAAAGAAGTCTCGAAGAAAAGACTTCAGATAAAAGCCACCATGAAGCGAGCACAAGTCTAGCAGCTAAAGAGAGCTCAAGGAAAAGTGCACGACCAAGAAAACTCACTGAGAAAGCTCAGGTACTGTATGAAGAAAAGGTGAATAAGCTTCAAACTCGGTTCGAAGTCTGTTATAATGAATGGAAAAGTGCTGCTAAACAAGCTAAAGGAGCCCTTGATGCACCTGTTAGTGCAAGTTTGCAGGATCATATTCTCCAAATCCAACAGACCTCTGGAGATGCTAAACATGCTTATGAAGAGCTACGTGCTCAGGAAACTCCAGATAGAGACACTCGCCGCAGAGTTGACACCTGCCATGCAGTTTCTCAGAAGATCATACAACAAGCCGAAGAAAGTCTTGCTGCAGAAGATGATATAGGAAAGAAATCTGTGCGCTGGAGTGAAGCTGGCTCAGTGTTCATTTCAGCAGCCTTTAAAAAATCCAAGCATTCAAGTTCTGAACGTTCAAGCCGCTCAAGTAAGTTGTCTGTCAATAGGCAAGAAGCAGCAGCAGAATTAGCCGCAACAGAAGCCGCTCTAAAGGTGATGGAAGAAATGGAACGTGGAAGAAGGGAACTTGAACATCTGGAATGGGAGAACAAGCAAATGCTTGTGAAACAAGAAGCAGAGAATGCTGAAAATCAAAGAGCCTTAGAGCAAAAGAGGCGAGAGCTTGAACGCTTAGAGATGGTAAAGCAGATGAATGCTGCCAAAGCACGACTGAAGGTGTATGATGAAGAAATATCACACTTTTTACATGAAAAGAGTGAAAGGAATAAATCAAGAAAGTCAATAAGCCAGCCTGAACCCAAGACTATATTGTCAAATCTTAATCAGAATGCAAAGCCATCTACTATGCCACAAGACACCACAAGAGGGCATCCTACAAGCAACGTCACACAAGCAGATGGAATAACGGCATTGGCTACAGCTTTGGTAGAGGCTATCAACATAAGCCGTTTACCAGTTCCAGAGCCTGCTGTTTTCACTGGCGATCCGATGAAGTACAAGGATTGGAAAATGTCATTTCAACTGCTGATAGAAAGGAAGAATATCCCAGTTGGTGAAAAGATCTACTACCTCCGCAAGTATGTTGGTGGTCCTGCAAGAAAGACTGTTGAGCGTTACTTCCTATTGGGAACAGACGCAGCATACCATGCAGCTTGGAACACTCTGGAGGAAAGATTTGGAAGTCCTTTTCTTATTGCCAAAGCCTTCAGAGATAAGCTTTCATTGTGGCCGAAGATCGGAACAAAAGACAGTGCAGAATTAAGAGAGTTTTCAGATTTTCTCAGATGTTGTGAGACAGCAATGATCCAAATAAGAAGTCTTGAAGTCCTGAATGACTGCAGCGAAAACCAGAGAATACTAGGTAAGCTTCCTGATTGGCTTACAGCAAGATGGAATAGGAAAGTAATTAAGATTGAAGATGAATGTGGTTCATTTCCAACATTCAGCAACTTTGTTGACTTTATCGCCAGAGAAGCCATGATAGCATGCAACCCAGTGACATCGCTACATGCGCTCAAAGCAAATGATGCAGAGAAAGTGAGAACTCCTAAGATTCAAAGTGTCAGAGCAAACACTTTTGCAAGCAGTACAGAAGAGAAGATGGACGTGAAGAAATGTGTGTTCTGTGAGAGATCAAACCACAACATTCAGACATGACAAAAGTTTATGGAAGAGACCATAAGTGAAAGATGGGGGGTGGGGCAACAAAATCTGAGTACATACAATCAGAATAACACCCAAATCACTGAAGGCCCGTGTGCGTAATATATACCGGTCATAAACCACCCTTTATGACCGGTGCCAGAGCTTGGTCCGCATTGCCGGCAATAAGTCGGACCTATTTCCATTGCGGGTCGAGGGTTGGACTCCGCCAGCGCTGCCCTTTGTCACCGATTCTGTTCATAACCTTTATGGACAGAATTTCTAGGTGCGGCCAGGGTGTTGAGGGGGTTCGGTTTTTTCTTTTTTTTGTTTGTCCTCACAAGTCAGCACCATTCGTAGAACTCCTTGGAAGTGATTTGCACCTCATCCAAGTTGTCCACAATCCAGTCACTGATTTGCTGGCTTCTTTCTTCTGCATGAGAATAGTCGAGCCCAGCAGCGCTTTATCCAACTCTTTTTCTTCCGCTCCTGTTTCGGGAACTCCTCCTTTCGTTGTGCCTTCTCACACGCTTGAGCTAGCTCCTCAAGCTTCTTCCTTGTCTCACTGAGCTCTCCCCTAAAGGCTTCTGTCTGGTCGGCGAGCATCTTTTTGAAATGTTCCTCCTGCTTGGCGAGCAGCTCCCTGCTGACCTGCTCCGCCCGCTCAGAAGCCTCCACCCGTTGTTGCTCAATGTCCTCCATCAGCTGCCTGTGTTTAATCTGCAGCTCATCCACGCCCAACGTGACTTTCTCGTATTTGTCTTTTACGTCATTGACGTCATTGACGAAAGGTCTCTTGTAGACCTTTCCCTTCATCCTCACTGACACCCTCTTATCACATAGTGTGATCAGGCTAAATTACATGGGATTTGTTTGTTTGTTTTTTAGTGTGTTTTGCTGTGCTTTTAATTTGAAGTGTTCCCATGCCTTGCCAATCACATGACTCTTGCCCCAACCCCTGCAATCAATGATTGACAACACCTGTCCTGTGGCAGAAGGACGCTTTGAAAAGGCGCTATGTGGAGAAGCAGGGACGGGCCATTGAGATTAGAGCGCCAGGCCCTGCCAGTGGAGCACTACAGCGTCTACACCTATAGCGTAGCGCTGTAGCTAGCATCTATTATTGCCATTACTGTTACATGTAGCACGACTTCACAGAGAAACATTCCTAGTCTGTGAACCCTCATTGACAATAAACTGATTCTGATTCTGATTCTGAAAAGATGAAAACACTGGTTGTATCGTCACTTCTAAGAAGTCAGGATTACTGTCTGTGTGAGTTTTCAGGACTCGATGGCATGAAAGAGAGACGACTGAGTCGGTCTAATGAAAAGCACTTTATTGATCAACCACATGCACTAACGCAGCCGGTCCTGCTAGAGGAGGAGACGCTACAGAAACAGAAAAGGAAGCTGACATTCAGCTGAGTCGTCACTTCAAACAGAGAAATCCATACAAGAGACACAAACTGTCCCCAACGTGTCCAATCGCTGGCCGTGTCTTCCTTGGGACGTGAACCTACAATCCGCCGTGTCCCGGGGAACCTTCAGACTAACCTGACCGGAAAAACAAAGCAGCGTTTGTTAAAGTTAGGAGTCCCATGATGCAATGCAACGTCTGGCCCAGAGTACCTGAGTGTCCTGCAACTGACTTAGTATGGATTATTGATCATGATTATTGAGGATGATTTCACATCAATACTTCCGTCACTCTCATCATTTCCACTCTTACCTCGTCCATTGTTGCATCCCAGACCGCTGGGCATCCCGGTCCATCCGGGCTCCGAAGCAGCTTGAGGCCCATTTCCTGGTGGTCATCGGCAGGTCCTGCAGTCGGTCTCTTTGGCTTGCCGGCCTGCATGTTTTAACTTAAATTAATTAGAATCATTCATGGGGGGTTTTAAATGCAATGTTTTTCCCTTCATTAATATTTTATTTATTATTAACTTATTTAATTTCTTTTTTTTACTTTTTTTTACTAAATTTACTAAAATAACTCTGTTTTAGTGTTACATATACTCTATATCAGAGTAGAACTATAACACCTGAGGAGTGCAATTTTAACTCAGAAAAGGGGGTTCAAGATTAACTCAAAGAAATTAGTTACTTTTACTCAGCTCTGGAGTACATGCGTTGGTCACGCATGTACACTAAAATTTAGTTGTTTCTGACTCAGAGGGAATTTATTCCATAAGTCAAAATTTGCTGTGATAACTAAAACTAAACTATAATAAACAATCCAAAGCTATTATAACATTGGTCCTGTGGGGGGTGCTCCGGGAGTATGGGGTGTCGGACCCCCTGATACGGGGTGTCCACCCTTTATGACCGGTGCCAGAGCTTGGTCCGCAATAAGTCGGACCTATTTACGGTGCGGGTTGAGGGTTGGACTCCGCCAGGGCTGCCCTTTGTCACCGATTCTGTTCATAACCTTTATGGACAGAATTTCTAGGTGCAGCCGGGGCGTTGAGGGGGTTCGGTTTGGTGACCTCAGGATTGGGTCGCTGCTTTTTGCAGACGACGTGATCCTGTTGGCTTCATCAGGCCACGCCCTCCAGCTCTCACTGGATCGGTTCATCAGCCGCATGTGAAGCGGCCGGGATGAGAATCAGCACCTCTAAATCCGAGGCCATGGTCCTCAGCCGGAAAAGGGTGGAGTGCACCCTCCAGGTCGGGGAGGAGATCCTGCCCCAAGTGGAGGAGTTCGGAGTTTTGTTCAGTGTGCCAAAATTCCTTTTTTTTTTGTTTGTCCTCACAAGTCAGCACCATTCGTAGAACTCCTTGGAAGTGATTTGCACCTCATCCAAGTTGGCCACAATCCAGTCACTGATTTGCTGGCTTCTTTCTTCTGCATGAGAATAGTCGAGCCCAGCAGCGCTTTATCCAACTCTTTTTCTTCCGCTCCTGTTTCGGGAACTCCTCCTCTTGTTGTGCCTTCTCACACGTTTGAGCTAGCTCCTCAAACTTCTTCCTTGTCTCACTGAGCTCTCCCCTAAAGGCTTCTGTCTGGTTGGCGAGCATCTTTTTGAAATGTTCCTCCTGCTTGGCGAGCAGCTCCCTGCTGACCTGCTCCGCCCGCTCAAAAGCCTCCACCCGTTGTTGCTCAGTGTCCTCCTTCAGCTGCCTGTGTTTAATCTGCAGCTCATCCATGGCCAACGTGACTTTCTCGTATTTGTCTTTGACGTCATTGACCTCGTTTTGGAGACTTGTGACGTCCACAATGTTGCCCTCTACTTGGTTTAACTCCTTCTTGTCACTGAGAAACTTGATGGCATCTTGACCCTCAGGCAAGAATTGATCCCAGTTCAGGCCAGCCTTTGTCCATATAGCATGGACCTCCTTAGACTTCATTTCATTGCTAAGGACATAGAGGATGTGTACCAGCAGCGTTCCAGCCTGCCCCTGTGCTACGAGAGGCTTTGAAATCTCCCTGAAGAGCTGTCCCAGAGGGATACCCCCCTCATGTAGCATGGGGGTAATGAGCTCAGCAAGGTAACGCCAAAAGTCAGGAACATCCATGATGATGTCTTCTGCTGCCTCCAGGGTCTCTTCGAGTCCTTTGTAATACTGTTGCGGTGTCATTATCTTTTCCTTTACAAGATGTTGCAGCAGCAGACCCATTTGCTTTCTGTCCACAGTGTGCCGGGAAAGTGTCAAATCTACAGCTTTCTGTACAAACAGGTGGAGCAATGAGGGAGTGTTGAGTTCTGCCACACATTCTGATGCCTCCTTCATGTCTTTGAGGTGGAGGTATTCTTCAATGATGCCCTTTGACTTCCTTTCTACCTGCTCTGCAGTCAAGGTAGATTTCTCTACTGTGTCTTTTTTCAGCTCTTTCACCTCCTCTTTACGGTTGAGAGCAGATGCTTTCACAGAGGGTTTCCAAGCATTCTTAGCCTTGTGGAGCACCACGTCCTCGGTGGATATTTTATGGGGGCTTGTCCCGGGACTCCAGTTGGGATCATATGGCTTGGATTGTGGGTCCCGTGGCTCAAACTTTGATGTGCTCCTGTTCTTTTGCGACATCAAAGGAGTAACATCTTGATTGACGTTCTTATTCAGCTGAGATGGTTCAGCAGGTCGGAGACCTTTATCCATGTTCCTGTTTACTCGTTGAGTTTGCATTCCGCTTACTTATGTAAATATAATGCTGATTCATGCCTGATCCATTGCTCCTTATATAACCTTGTCCTTTAATGTCCATCTGCTTTGATGTCAATGCTCTCTTGTAGACCTTTCCCTTCATCCTCACTGACACCCTCTTATCACATAGTGTGATCAGGCTAAATTACATGGGATTTGTTTGTTTGTTTTTTAGTGTGTTTTGCATATGGGTTTTAAGTGTTTGCTGTGCTTTTAATTTGAAGTGTTCCCATGCCTTGCCAATCACATGAATTAGAATCATTCGTGTGGGGTTTTAAATGCAATGTTTTTCCCTTCATTAATATTTTATTTATTATTAACTTATTTAATTTCGTTTTTTTACTTTTTTACTAAATTTACTAAAATACATTTTTATATACAGTAGTCCCTCATTTTCCGCAGGGGTTAGGTTCCAAAAACAACCCGCAATAAGTGAAATCTGCAATGTAGTCATCTTTATTTTTTGACAATTATTATACATGTACATAAATGTGTTAAGGCTGTAAAACCCCTCACCACACACTTTACACACGTTTAACAGTCAGGCATTAATCTAAATAGATTGTTTCAGTATTATAGAATGAAACCAAAGATCAAAACCTCTTCAGAACGAAACATTTGTTTGAGAAATATAAATATATAGTACGTACAGTAAACGTTTTCCTGTTAATAATGTTAAGGCGTGCAGGTCGAGGAAAGAGCCGCTTGGAGTGCAGAAGAACAAATATTCTACTCGTGCTGTCTTTAGCCTCTCATGCTGCTTTATTGGATAGCTTAGCACAGCGGAGCGGCAGCGGCTACATGTATCAACAGGAAGAAACAAAACCCAAAAGGGACGTGACGTTTATGCTCCTACAAAATAAAAGCCTCTTTTTACACAGAGAATAAGAGCGCTATTAAACAAACGCTTAACAAATAAACATAGCTTTTAGAAATAACAAATTTAATTTTAATGACACAAGTTATTAATAGCAACTCGCGCGTATTTCACAGTTCCTGCGACCACGCCTCTTCGTCCTTGCGCCGTTTCAAGGCGCGTTCAAGTGCAAAAAATAAAATCTGAAAAATTTTATTAAAACTCCGCGAAGTCGCAGAAGATGAACCGCATTATATCGAGGGACGACTGTATTTAGATTTTTATTTATTTTTGTTTTGAATGTAATTTCGTTTTTAGGTCAAATTGTAGGCCTCTGAAACCTGCCCACTTTCCTCTTGGGCAATAATAAAAGCCCCTGTGAGACAAGGGGCTTTTATTATTGCCCCTGTGAGACAAGGGGCTTCTATTATTGCCCCTGTGAGGCAAGGGGCTTTCATTATTGCCCCTGTGAGACAAGGGGCTTCTATTATTGCCCCTGCGAGGCAAGCCGGTCGCTGTTTGATTCTGTCAGGTTTCAGCGGACCAGCTGGGATGTTTGTTGAAACGATATTCCTGTCGTCATCCTGTCCTCTGATCTAATTCATCTTTTACTGCATAGCCCCCGAGAGCCAGTACTTATTGGAGTACTCTTATTGAGTACTGCGTTTTTAACTTGACCTAAACTAACCTTAACTAACCTAACCAGCCATAAAACGAGCTTAACTTCGTATCCATGGAAAGAAAGAGAGAAAGAAAACTCGGCTGCTGAGCGGAGAAAGTTTTATAACAAACTCTGCAGTATTATAGTAAAACGTAGTAAAAATTAAGAAGCTGTCAAACAGTGGGACGAAGCAGCCCCCTCCCAACTCTGTTTAGTCCTCAATGACGAATCGATCAGCGCTCAGTTCGGTTTCTGATCAATACCCATTCACAGCTGTCCGGTGTCCGGGTCGGTCTCATAATGACGTCATCGTATGGGTGGCACCCAAATACCGACTCGCTGATATCAAGAGCAAGAAAGCTCGTCCACGGTGAGAGCAGATCATCAGCGGCAAATGAAGTATTAATCGAAGCGTGGCCGAACACTGGTCCGAGATTGTAGCAATTAAATTAATAAGAACTAAACTAATAAAAACAAACTAACCAATCCACTGTAAAAACTAACTGAATTAGAGAAAACAAATTCAAAACTAACTAAAACTAAATTATAATAAAAAATCCAAAACTATAATATTGGTTTCAGCGCAGTGATGTCACTACAGAACCCTGTGTTTTAATGCCGTGGTTACTGCAGAACCCTGTCTGTTTCACTGCAGTGTTGTCACTGCAGAACCCCGTCTGTTTTAATGCCGTGGTTACTACAGAACCCTGTCTGTTTCACTGCAGTGATGTCACTGCAGAGTAGATAACCTCTACAGATCTTTTATTTAGAACGGTTCAGCTCTCTTCATGTTTTTGTACATAGAAATCTTAACCTTTTACCAGGTAATTTATGTTTAGTCAAGTATTTTTTTTTGGCATTTCACGACATTTCCAGACCTTTGTTGCCATCTTTTTTCTATTGTGGTACTAGCATCAAACTCAATTCAAGCAATTTTCAACAATGAAGTTTCTCAATTTCAACAATTTATAATTTCATTTTCGTTTTGAGTAACTATGGGGTTTCAATGTTTGGATAATTACCACAATATCTCTTTCCATTTTCAGCGTGACCTTTTTTGAAACAGGGTTGTTGAAGTTGTGATGATTTGAAGAAAACGGGCAAAACCTTAAGTTGCCAGAGGCCCTTTCATGTGCCAGTACTTTGTAGTTCCACCACATGAGCTAATTCTGTCGTTTGGACAACCTTTACCAGACTTGACCCAAATGTTCAGGAAAAGTAAGACGTTAACCGGCAGAGAGCTTGCTGTTCAGAGAGAGAAAGAGAGATGCATTAATATCAAAAGTACAGAGAAAGACAGTCGTAGATATTTGTAGCTTACACTTAATGAAAACTTTATTCGAAATTTCATCATTTACCGCAAACACTACATTATCAAAGATATATACACATTTACAATTTGCTCCACTTCACATCTTAACGCAAATCATTCTGGATGGATGAAATCGATGCACTGAAATATAATCAATAAACATGGGAATTTTGATACCATTAAGCGACCCCCTTCCCCCGCCAAGTACTGGTCACCTCTCAAAAAACGGCATGAGCAACTCTTTCACAACCTGCACATGCTGTGGATTATTGGTGAAACAGAATTTAACATATACCACTTGATACCAATACTACCTTAAAAAAAAAATACCAGGCCGCGTCGGCAGCTGCTTGTCCAGCCTCTTCCCCTTCCACCAGCAGAATCCACTTCAGCATAAAGAAAAACAGGCGGTGCTAAATTAACGTGTTCTTTTACACAATGGTGCCGGTTCACAAAGAGTTCGGGTCTTAGCTAAACATGGAAATGAAGATTTAACATTCTCATTAAATTATGCCATTTCCAATTTCAAAACTGAATCATGCCAACTCTTTGTGGACCTTCACCTTTATCTTAATCTTAATCAAGAGACTCTGATTTAACTCAACTGATATTAGCTTAAATAAAAACAACAACAAATAACTGAAACCATTGTGAAATACTCCAAACTCGGCACGGGAGCAAGGACTCTTTAGAAAGAAGTACTTTGCAGAATGCCAGGACAAGAACCAAAACAACGAAGAATGAATGTCTTTTCTGATCCTTACCATGGAGTCAAGCAGGGAAAGGTGTTCTGAAAGCCACTCCTCGCATGGCGGATCGAGCATTACCTAGAAGAAACTGTCAACAAGGTTTAGCAGTAACGTGTACTTAACCCGTCATCACACAAACACGTGCACAGTAAACAATTACTGGGTATTTTTAACTAGTTGAGAAGTGTTCATCCATCTTCAAGCAGTCGAGCACTGAGCCTGATTACGTTCAGTCAATATCTGAAAACGGAGAACGGTACTTGAGCCTACATTTTAAGCGCCGTGCTTGCACTCTCTGCACACTTAGTGCAGAACTCCACCGAGACGTGGTTCTTGTCCACATGCAGACACACGCCGCCAGACGTGTCTTTGTCCTCCACTTTAACGCGCTTTCTGGGTAAGGCATAGTCGTGGTCGTTTGAGTCGAACCCCTGGAAAAGCGAGGAAGATAATTTCATCCCATTCATACCGCTTAGTCTGGACAAGAGCTGGGCTAACATGCTCTCATTGGCCAGCACAGCTCTCAAGTACCTGGTCTCATCCTCCAACTCCTCCACCCTCTGGGTCAGCTGGGTGTTCTCCTGTTTGAGCTTGCTGCTCTCCGTTGCCAGGACACCAACCTTCCTCTCCAAGCTGGTGACGTACTCCTTCTTCTTCAGGCGGTTCAGTTTGGCAGCAATGGCGTTTTTGTTGATCGTGTGGCTTGATTGGAGTTTCCTGTTCTGGAGCTGCAAGTCAGACGACATTCTGTCTGGCGAAGACGCCACGGAAGCGTCAAACCCAGAATCTTGTTCCTTGGCACTGCACACATCCAGATCAGCCAAGTCAAGATCAAAGAATGGGGAGCTGGCGTCTCTGTCAAGTGTCCATTTTAAGTCTTCCATTCCAAAGAGGGCCTCGACCTCTAACCCAGCCACGCTGACGTCATCGGCGGGGACTCTCTCAGGCCGACCCGGGAGCTCTTGGTCGGTTTCCGCCGCGTCCACCTCCGAAGGCCGAACGCCGGGGCTGCTAGCGGTGCGGCCTCTTCTTCTGGTGATCATTGTGCTTTGACAGCAGGACCACAAAGACTCCTTTAATTATATCTTGTGTTGCTTCCCCTGTCGAAAATAAACAAACGGCAGTTTAACGTCGAGTCCTTCAACTATTGACGATTAATTTAAGCATTTACACTAAAAACAAATCATGTTCTCAAATTATGATGACGGTCAATTAGGGACAAATAACGGATAATTGTGTTTTTTATCTGCAGTTTCACCATGAATTAGGTAAATAAAGTGTAATTTATGACTTTGCTAACTAGATTTAAAATGCAGAAATAAAATAATGTTTAATAAAAATGGGTTTAGACTTCCGGTCTGGCCACCGGGCTTTACCAGTGACGCGAGCGAAACGTTCCGCTGTCGTGCGTGGCTCGCCGCTTGGAGCAGGCCCTGCTAGCATTAGCATTAGCATTCAACTCCTCCCCATACACGTTCTTATTGCACATACAAGCCGCTGTCCACACATCCGGTCAATTACTTACAGTAATGCACCGGATGACGAATGATCAACTTCACCCGGAACCTTACGCGTTACATTAGCGCGTCACTGTAGCGTGAGTGTCGAGGTAGCATTCTCTACCGCGACCAGCCGGATTAACGGGTTTTATTCCGTCTAAATGTCTGCGCGCTTTGATCCATCGCTGCAGTCGCGTTCTGCGCCACAGCTTTATTCCTGGAGGCCGCGCACTTTTCCTTTTATGCTGCAAAGCTAGCCCAGCTCGGTCAGATAACACGAGCTAAAGCTAAAGCTAAGCGGCCTCGCGGAGCCGCATTCACGATCGACGCAGCATCTTTCACCGGCTCCCGCCCGTGAACTGCGACCTACCGTCCCGTTCCGTCCCGTTCCGGTAAATACTGCAAAAGCAAAGTTCTCCGGTTCGGCGGCTCCGTCCTGCCAGCTGACGACGATCGCGCGGTTTAATAACACCGGAAGAGACAGAGGTCCGCCACAAGGACGCAAACACTTCCGGTAAAATGACTTCAAGGCTTCTTCTTTTGTGGTTTATTTCTGGCGCGCATTAGCGCCACCGTCTGGTCGGATCTTTGCTGCTTCGCTTCGGGGTGGGTCTTTGTTCACGCCTGTTTAAATGTTCACTTTCAGTGGTTTTCAGTGGAATAAATAGCTCCTTTAATATTTTCTTCATTTCCAATATTCCTTCTTACGTATTCTCATAATACTCGCTAACATACTTTTATATTTCTTATATTCATTTTCAGCTTCTACTGTTCTGTGTCTTAGGAATGTGTTCTTTTTACAAGCATTTACACGTCCCTTTCAGAATACATCATGTGCTCTATCACTCATTTCTTTACAGTACTTCCCAATCCTCCATTGTGGTTTGTTGTTGCAGGCGGTCACTGATATCACAGACCAGTATTCCACTCGCTGCGTTATTAAGTACCATCAGAGGGAGGCGCTAGGAGAAGAAACTCGGCTGAGTCTGGGGACATTCTGCTTCAGACGAACGGGACTGACTGAAACATGTTCCTCCGTCCAGTCCCTGAAGAGGTCTCTGTTGGAACCTGGAGTTCTGAATGTTCAACTCACAATGAATTACTTTGTTATAAAAGACATAAACACAAACAAATCATCCAGTAAACCTGTAAAACCTTTAATTCCGTTTACATCAGAAAACATTCTGACGACTGGAGACGCGTCGATTCGGCGTCGCCGTGAAGGTTTTAACAAAGACATTAGGACCGATGTCCACGGCCAGCGGGAGGCGGGGCTGACCCCGCGGTCTGAGCCACGTTCAGAAAGCGCGTAGAACCAACACCAACGGGCAGGCTGCGCATCAAGTTAACGTAGGAACGCAGAACGTAGAACGTAGAACACGCTTATGGATTGCTAGGCAGCTGGAACATTCAAACAATCATCAACGCGTCAGTAGAAGAAGCGCCAGCCACCAGCTGACGGAAGCAGGAAGTGGAGGGCGGCTCCGAGCCGGACTCAGAAGAGTCTCAGCCCAGATTTCAGTTTGTTGACGTCAGTCTGGCTCCAGAGACGGCCTTCGGCCGTCCTGGCCGGCCCCACGGCGCCGGGCGGGCTGCGGGAGGCGCCGCCCTCGAGCTCCACTGGTTGCTCCGACACCGCCATCGTGGAGTAGTTCTCGGCCATGAGGTAGGACGGGTCGTCCGACTGGCCGGGGGCTTTCCCGAGAGGGTGGTCCCTCCACTGAACTTCATCCGCGCACACCTGCCACGGAGACCCTTCGAGCAGCTTGGCGTTTTCGGCCTGCGCCCACGCCAGCCCGTCCTGGGAGGACTCGCTCCTCTCCGCGTCGGCGGGGAAGCTCCCGGGATGGCGCTGCAGAAAGCTCTCCAGCGTGTACACGGGCTGCTGCCCCCGCCCCGGGGCCGCGTGGGCCACGCCGGGCGCCGTCTGGGTGTAGATGCGGCAGAGCCGGAGCAGCTTCTCCTGGGTTTCCGGGGGCAACGGATGCTCCATGTCGCTCAGGATCAAGCGGAGCAAGTGAGGCGTCCCGGAACATGGCGCCGCCAGACACGCGGCGAGCAGCCGCTGCCACCGCAGGTGGATGCGGTTCACGAAGATCCGGTCCCTCTCCCGGGCCTTCTTCTGAGCCTTGGTCTCCATGCAGGGTTCCACTTTGATGCCGTTACACACGAGGACTTGGGAGATCCAGGCCGAAATGTAGAAGGCCCGGTGGTGGTTCTGCTCGCCGGAAAGCAGCTTCAGCTCGCCGAAGAGCTTCTCCAGAAGCAGGTGGATAAAGGCCGGCAAGTTGAGCGTCCTCAGGAGGGGCAGCCAGAAGTGCAGGAAGGCCGGGGGCAGCGTGGGCTCGGAGGGAGCGGCGCCGCCCCAACAGCCACAGCCCAAGGTCGCCAGCTGTTCCACGGTCGGAACCAGAAACCCGTCCTCCAGCAACGCACCAATCAGCAGGTCGCTGGACTCCAGAGAGAACCGTTTGATCTCGCCCAGCAGCCAGCTCATGTCTGACAGCGGGGCGGGCCACGGACCCGCCTCCTTGCCTTCTGGTTGCCGGTCCAAAGCCCGGTACTGCTCCTTCTCAAAGGCTATCAGCAGGTCTCGGGCGTTCTTGTAGGCCTCCGCCTCTCTTTGCCGGGCAACGAGCTCGTCCTCTCTCTCTTCCTGCTCCATCTCGTCACCCTCCCCTCCCAACTGGGACCCCCAGTCCTGATGTGGACCCCCCCCCAGCTGCCTGGCCCAGTACTGCTGCAGCAGCCATTCCAGAGCCACCTGGCATCCCTTCCGACACCAATACAAGGTGGGCTTCTTCCGGTGCGTGAAATCGTGCCTCAGGTTCACGACCCACTCCGGGATGTTCAGGTTGCTCGCCAGCGCCCGGAGGGGGCGGGCCGATTTCCCCTGCTGCCGCTCAGTGATCAGGTTGACGAACCGGATCAGGGCCCCCCCGTAGAGCAGGACCAGTCCTTCTCCGTTCAGCGGTCCGCACCGGTCCTGGACTTGGCACCGGACCAGGTCCGCTGTGCACTCCACGGCCAGAGGAATGCTGTCGGCGCACCTGCCCTTCCACGCGGAGACCCGGTCCAGCGCGAACCTCTGCTGCGCCGGTTCCGTGGAGTAGAGGTACTCCAGAACCTGGTCCCACTCGGCCTTGTTGGCCCACGCCACCACATGGCGCCTCTTCTCCGAGCTCTTCTTCATTCTGGTCGAGGGAGGGACGAAAGTAGAAAGTTAGCGAACCCGCTAGCCGGCAGCTAACGTCTTTAGCGGGAAGCGACGCGGAGCGCGAGCGTTTACAACGAGCGCCGAGCGCAGCCCGGAAATGACGTATAACGTCTTCTTCTTCGTCGTCTCCTTTGACGCTCAGCGGCCGGAGCTAGCTGTAGCGCCGCATTGTTGTCACGGTCCGGAGGAGGGGAACTCCTGCAGGGTTCGGTTCTCCCGCAGGGTTCGGTTCTCCTGCAGGGTTCGGTTCTCCCGCAGGGTTCGGTTCTCCTGCAGGGTTCGGTTCTCCGGCAGGATTCGGTTCTCCTGCAGGGTTCGGTTCTCCGGAGTTCTGTCGGTCCCGGAAGGTAAAGTAGGAGAGAACAACACTATGTACATGTATACCATGTATATGTTTTATTGAGAAACCATTCCTGTCCCAAAGAACCTGAATCTGGATCCACGGTTAAAAGAGAAGAGCCTTCAGTATATTCTGTTAACAATACTAGAATTACAGTGGAGGAAGAGACGATAGCAAATACAAATACATCATTCTGTAAATGATGACCAAGATGACTCGACCACTGAGGTCATAGGTCATAGGTGATCATATGATTTGATGATGTACACACGGCACTCGCCAGAAACTGTGGAGCAGATTCTATTTTTGTTATTGCAGATATTTCTCCCTTTCTTCTTTCAATCTGATTTTACTGAGCAATTTAATGTTTGTTTTTTTCTGCGTGTTTTGTAATGCTATTTTCATCTGTAACCGTTTGATTTGTTCTCTGCACTTTCTTTAATGATAAAAAGCTCTCAATAGAAATAAAAAGTTATTTCAGATTTCTTTTCACGCAGCTCCCGTGTCCTGACCGGTAGGTGGCGCCAAAGGCAGTCAGAAGCTGCTTATTCCTGAGGAAGAAGAAGAAGCAGACGCAGAAGAAATCACCGTGCGGAAGATGGCGGGATCTTTGAAAGAGAAAACTCGAGGCCGGCGTGTTTATGACGCACTGCAGGTGAATGACGCAGAGTGCCGGAATATATTACGCGCTGAAGCCTCATTTGCGCGGCTCTAAACTAAACGCTGCGCTGCGCCCGCGCTAGCCGCAGCTAACGTCGTGACGCTCTTCCGGTCTGTGCGCCCGTGCAGGCTGCTTCCTGTCCCTGGGTCACGGATCCGGGCCTGCAGGAAGATGAAGTCCTGCAGCTGCTGACTCGTCCCTCGCAGCACCGCACCAACATCCTGGCCTGGACCTGCTGCAGGTAGGCGGCGTCCAGCCCCCCTGCAGCGTCCGGGCGGGACACCAGCTGACCCCCCCTGTCCCCGTCCCCGTCTCCTGTCTTTCTGCAGTATCAACCGGAGCCTGTGCCCCCCCAAGGAGGCTTCGCTGGCGCCTGAGGAGCACGGTGTCTTCAATCGAGGTGACGTTGTTGTCTCTTCCCGGCTGACGGGGGACGACCCGCTGACGGGGGGACGGCCAGCTGACGGGGGGACGGCCCGCTGACGGGGGGACGGCCCGCTGACGGGGGACGGCCAGCTGACGGGGGGACGGCCCGCTGACGGGGGGGGACGGCCCGACGGCCTGCTGACGGGGGACGGCCCGACGGCCTGCTGACGGGGGACGGCCCGCTGACGGGGGACGGCCCGCTGACGGGGGGGACGGCCCGCTGACGGGGGACGGCCAGCTGACGGCCCGACGGCCCGCTGACGGGGGGACGGCCCGCTGACGGGGGGGACGGCCCGCTGACGGGGGGGACGGCCCGCTGATAGGGGGGGACGGCCCGCTGACGGGGGGACGGCCCGCTGACGGGGGGGACGGCCCGCTGACGGGGGGGACGGCCCGCTGACGGGGGGACGGCCCGCTGACGGGGGGGACGGCCCGCTGACGGGGGGGACGGCCCGCTGACGGGGGGACGGCCCGTCGGAGCAGCCGTTTCTCATCCTGTTCTCGTCCCAACAGAAATGGCGTTGCTTGGGCGGGACCTGCTGCTGTGCCGCGCCGAAGACCTGGACCTGATAGAGGTTTCACAAAGCCGCGTCAGAGGTCAACCGGAGGGGACGTCCCGATAAACCCCGTCCTTCCGTTGTGTCTCCTCTCGTCCAGGGCAGCGCCAGTGTTCACAGGCAGCTCACCTTCCTGGAGCAGCTGTTGGCTGTCGTCTCCGGCGGGACGTCTGCCCGTCCTCCAGGCGATGCGGAGACGCTGCTGGACGCGCTCCACGGCGCCGAGAACCTCCCTCACCTGTCTCAGATGCTGGAGCCCACGCTTCAGCCGTGGACGGGACACGTTGCGTATGTTGTTGTCTCCACATGTCTGCATGTACTTTAGGACGGCCGTCCATTGGAAGTGGACTGGTGTCCAGTGTAGGACAGTCAGCGTGCAACCCACCGAGGACGGGCCGACTCGGAGGACAGCTGCACCCGAGGACAGACAGACTCGGAGGACAGACCTGCAGGGTTTGTTGTGGTGCAGCTCGGCTCAGATGGACTTCTTGTCCCTCGGGGAGCTTCTGTCTCCGTCTGAGGCCGTGCTGCCGGGTCCTCGTCTTCCCAGCGTGTGGACGGTGGACACTTCCTGCTTGATGATCCTTTCGTTTGCGTCTCTCTCCGGATCTGCGTCCTCAGCGTGTCCCTCCTGCTGTGTGTGCCGATACGTTCGTGTTCTCTCGCCTCCTTCCTCCCATCATTCCTCTTCCTCTCTTCGCAGAACCCTCGTCCAGGACAGCACGCCGTCCTCGAGGCCGAGAGGACAAGAGGCCGCTGGTGTCCTCGTCCAGGACAGCACGCCGTCCTCGAGGCCGAGAGGACAAGAGGCCGCTGGTGTCCTCGTCCAGGACAGCACGCCGTCCTCGAGGCCGAGAGGACAAGAGGCCGCTGGTGTCCTCGTCCAGGACAGCACGCCGTCCTCGAGGCCGAGAGGACAAGAGGCCGCTGATGTCTCGGCTCTTCTCCAGGCGACCCAGTCGGCGCTGCAGGAGCTCCAGTCAGAGGTGAGATGATGATGATGATGATGATGAAGACGAGAACGATCAGTTAGAACCGGGAAAGGGGCGGAAGGGGGCGTCGTCCGGTGTGATCTGCACTGGAGGAGGGACGACTGAGGACACGCGGTCTCAGTGGACTCTGCTCTCTGCTCTTCTACAGTGCGGCTCCTGGAACGACGAGGCTCCGCCTCCGAGCGTCTTCTCCCCGGGCTCGCTGCGCGTGGCGGCGCTCGACCTCCAGCAGCTGATTGGTGCGTTCGGCCACGTCTTCGGGAGCGACCTGAGAGCCTGCTGCAGCCTGGAGGCCAGAAGCAGCTACTGCACGGGGAGCGGCGTCTTCCAGAGCGTGCACCGGCTGCTGCGGGCCTGCGTCACGGTACGGGGACACGCCTCCCGGGAAGCCCCTCCCCGCAGAGAGCCGCCGCGCTGAACCCGCCCCCTTGTGTCACGTCAGGAACTGGAGCTGATGCAGGAAGTGTCCGAAGCGTCTCGGTCTTTGGGGGAGGATCTGGAGCAGCTGCAGAGGCGAGGACAGAGACCCGCGTTGCGTGAGTGATGTTTACCCCCCCCCCCCCCCCAGTGAATGCAGACATTCACCCGTTTCCCGCTCTTTGCTTTCCAGGGGACCAACTGGAGGAGCTTTCTAAACGGGCCGGCGACTTCCTGTCCCTGCTGGGATCCTGCTGACTTCCGTTGTTCCGAGTGAACGCGGGCTGACCAGCATTAACCCGAGTCTCTCAGGG
This sequence comes from Brachionichthys hirsutus, assembly GCF_040956055.1. Taxonomy (NCBI): domain Eukaryota; kingdom Metazoa; phylum Chordata; class Actinopteri; order Lophiiformes; family Brachionichthyidae; genus Brachionichthys; species Brachionichthys hirsutus. The sequence goes on along the minus strand of NC_090898.1, from coordinate 1,590,769 downwards.
ACCGCAGAACCCGGTAAAACGTTCAAAGGTCTCTGCTTGATGGATTCTTACACTCCACAAACCGGCTCCGGCGCCACCGTGACCCGCAAGCCGGAAGAAACGCCCACGAGGAGCACCGCAGCATTCCCCTTTGGAGCCCAGGAGGAGCACCGCAGCATTCCCCTTTGGAGCCTGAGAGGAGCACCGCAGCATTCCCCTTTGGAGCCTGAGAGGAGCACCGCAGCATTCCCCTTTGGAGCCTGAGAGGAGCACCGCAGCATTCCCCTTTGGAGCCCAGGAGGAGCACCGCAGCATTCCCCTTTGGAGCCCAGGAGGAGCACCGCAGCATTCCCCTTTGGAGCCCAGGAGGAGCACCGCAGCATTCCCCTTTGGAGCCTGAGAGGAGCACCGCAGCATTCCCCTTGCTGGTCATTAAAGATATTCCTAAATGTTTAAATGCTCTCGTTTATTTAAATGCTCTTTTTAATTCTGTAGACTCAGATTGACTGTTTTCTTTAATAAACCACGTTTTAACAGAAACCAAACGGAGCCCGTTTTTCCCACACCTTTTAATGCAGCTCCACACTGTGACGTCAGAACAGCAACATCTGCAGCACGGAAAGGGGGGTCCTCGTCAGAAGCCTCTGGTGGTCAGCCAGTCCTTCAGCTCCCTGTCGAAGTGACCCTTCACCTTCAGGGTCATGGTGACGTCATTGACCTGCGTCGGCAGCTCTTTCCCCGTCACGCCCTTCAGATAGTGCTTCACGTCCCTGTCCAGCGCCCAAATGTCTCCCTCCACCTTGCGTATGACCGTCATCTTGCGGCTGCCGTTGGTCACGTCGGTGTAAACCGGGATGTTGTGCATCCGGGAGCGGCGGATCATGTACGGGAGAGGCGGCGGCGCGGCGGGCGGCGCGCTCCAGCCGGACGGGGCGACCCCGGCGTGCTTGGGCGGGTCGGGGACTCTCGTCGGTGGAATGAGCCGCTCCACGAACCTGTACGTCTCCGTGGACTCTGTGACCGTCTGTCTGTCCTCTGGAGCCGCGTGAGCGACGAGCCTGGAGGGGGCAGGAGGCCCGGCGGGGGCCCGGAGGAGCTGTCGGAGCCCGCGGAGCGCAGAACGACCAGCGGTGAACGCCGCCATGTTGCGGAGCCGGGACTGACCCGGAAGTAGTTCATAAATATACATGACGAGAAATGCGTGTTTTTAGGACAGAGACGAATTTTGATTGTTTGCATTTATGAATGTATTTTTACAACATAAACTAATTTAATATCCTCTGTTTTCGGTTTTAATGTGAGCTTCGCCCCACCCCTTAAAGGGGCGTGCCACCCGGTCCTAAGCGGAAGTCGTTTCCATTCTGGCTCTTCCTCGTTCAGACAGTAGACTCACTCATTCATGGTTTGTCCACCCAAGTGGCACAAGACAATCTAGAAACATCAAAGACCTGGTGCAGCTGGTAGCTCAGACTTACATTTTGTTCCTGCTCTCTCTCTCTCTCTCTCTCTCTCCCAACCCAGACAGATGCTGCTGAGCGCAGTGCCTTGAGGCAGCACTGTGTTCAGGTGAGCTGATGGAACAGGCACCGCCCCATTTTTGGTGTGAGCCACGCCCATATGGAGACTGTCCTGTTGGTGGGAATCACCAAAATGTACTGCTTGGATCTCGCTTGCATATTTCCATTTTTAGTTTTCTGCAAAATCAATTTGCAAGACAATATTGTCTTCTGGGCCCTGAGAGCAGAACGCTCAGGTGGATCAGGTGGATCGGGTGTATCAGGTGTATCAGGTGGATCGGGTGTATCAGGTGGATCAGGTGGATCAGGTGGATCGGGTGGATCGGGTGTATCAGGTGGATCAGGTGACTCAGGTGGATCAGGTGGATCGGGTGTATCAGGTGGATCAGGTGACTCAGGTGGATCAGGTGGATCGGTCTTCGGTGCGGCTGGAGTTGCCCATCGAGACATAAAGCGGGTCAACACCGATGTCCTCTGGGGACAGCGGGGGTGTCGGTCCAGCCACGGAACGCCTAACTTCAGCCAGTGTCTTCTCCCTGTGTGTCCATTCAGGGACCGATTTGAGGACACCTTGTTCTTTTTTTTTTCAGGTATCTTTGTCTTTGCTGAGAAACGTTCGGTATTTAAGCGGATCTGATTGGATCCTTTATCTCGATGCTTTTGATCTCTCTGCTGTGGTCTTGCGTTCCATCTAAAAAAAACAGATGGTGTCACATTTAAATATATATTATTTCATGTAGTTTGTGTACAAAGTATGAAATAGTGTATACAGTCTTTTGCATAATAATTTAGAGGTAGCATAAAATATACTCAAAATACACAATATAAAATGGTTATTTGTGCATTCGAAGGTGATGCGTTTGGAAATGACGACCAATAAATCTCCTCTTGGCTTTGCAAAGCTTGACCTTGTTTTGTTCTTGTTTCCCGTCCTTCCATGGAGCTAACACTGCTAGCCTGTAGACAAAGGTTTTGTGGAAATGAAAAAATAATATATCTTTCAAGCACATATTTTTCATTAATATAAGGAATTTCAATGCTATTTGTCAATAAAGTTACTGTTGAATCAAATGTTATTTCAGTCTTATGAGTGTCCAAAACCTGGCAAAGGGACAAAAGACATGGCAAATCACTCAATATAAAATCAGATTTTATATAATAAAAATAGTAATTTATCTATCATGAATGTTCATAATAAAGTTACTCTTTGTGTCGAGAAGGTGCAGCATGAATAAGAAATGACAAATGTATTTTTGTTTTTCTTATTTCTGCCTGAGACAAATTCTTTGACAGTTGGAGAATCACCCTAGTGTGACCTTGACATGGATGAAGGTCACAAAGGCCGTGTTAGAGGGCTCTTTCTGATTACGCGTCATTTTGAAAGTCAAAATGAAACAGAGCAGCGGGAGGACACAAGTAGGATGTGTCGGATGCAGCTAGGAGGAAGAAACACAAACAACACAATCCGACCGAGATGTAAATCCAACAGACGTAGATCCAACAGATTTAGATCCAACAGATTTAGATCCAACAGATGTAGATCCAATATATATAGATCCAACCAATATAGATCCAACATATATAGATCCAACCAATAGAGATCCAACCAATATAGATCCAACAGATGTAGATCCAACAGATGTCAATCCAACATATATAGATCCAACATATATAGATCCAACATATATAGATCCAACCAATATAGATCCAACCAATATAGATCCAACAGATGTAGATCCAACCAATATAGATCCAACATATATAGATCCAACATATATAGATCCAACCAATATAGATCCAACCAATATAGATCCAACATATATAGATCCAACCAATATAGATCCAACAGATGTAGATCCAACAGATGTAGATCCAACAGATGTAGATCCAACATATATAGATCCAACAGATGCAGATCCAACAGATTTAGATCCAATAGATGTAGATCCAACATATATAGATCCAACAGATGTAGATCCAACAGATGCAGATCCAACAGATTTAGATCCAATAGATGCAGATCCAACAGGTGTAAATCCAACAGATGTAGATTCATTTGACAGATTCTAGTTTCGTATCCTCTTGTTTTAACTGAATAATGTTCATCGTCTACATACATAGTTTGTATTTACTCTTTCTTGGTTTGAAGGACTCCAGTAGGCATCAAAGATACTGCAGTAATATTTAGTATTAATAAATGTAAGGCAATAGCAGATCAATACGGCACATAAAGATGATCAGTCCATTTGTGAAATCGTCTCTGGGTGAAGGAGCTCCACTTCTAGACGTCCGTGTCTTTATATTGTCCTTGGGACAGGAAGCAGTGATCACTGCGTTTGGGTTCTAAGCCTCTGTTTAGGAACCAAGCGGATCTTCTGGATGTCGAGAAGCTTTAACTGTAGAACCAGAGTCTGTGTTCCCTGAAGCAGAATCAGCGTCTTCAGAACCTGAAGTCTCTGTCTCTTCTTCGTCTTCCTCACTGGTCTGCTCTGCCTCTTCTTCGTCATTCCAGACCCCTGACGAGATGAGGCGTGGCTATTGGCTGAGTGCGGGTGCGTTTGTTTCGGCTGCCAGGGTGGCGCTTCATCTTTTGAACGCATCCGATTAGAACAAACGTAAAATGTTACAACTTCTCTCTTCATGCCGTAACACGCTGGTGAAATATCTGGCTCTCGCCAGCAGCTGTTCGCGACCGGAGCAGCCCATTGGATGAGAGGTCCAGGTGACTTCATTTAGAAGTGGGAGGGGAAACCTCCCTGTAACTGGAGCAGTTGTTTGACCTGTTACACCTGTCGGCGCCGTCAGGTGAGACGCCGCCAGCAGGACAGCTGCTCTGGACGATGGACAGAGACCACAGGTTTCACGGAGAGAGCGCCGCTCTGAACAAACTCTGCGACATCGAGGTACGAAGCGCAGCATTCAGCTAGCCGGTTGGCGTTGTCACGGTGAGACACACCGTTCAGGTTCGTTGATGTCGAGTCTCAGGCTGGGACTAGAACTCGCCCCACGCTTCAAATAAAACTGCGTACAAAAGAATGAGCCGAAAGAGGCGCGCCCAGGTGAGACTCGTCTACCTGCGGTGCAGCCGGGGCGACTGAACAGCTGCATGCTTTGCTGTTGGAGCCTAGAGAGAGTCTCGATTATAGACCCGCAGTCAGCAGTTTTCACCACCACACTCGTCTGGGACATATTTATATGCCTCTTTTGTACTTTAAGAACCAGTAGTTCAGGCCCCGGCGCCTTTCGGACACTGGTGCAGCCGACTTTCGGGACATTGTGACCGGGACGATTTGGTTACGCCTGTTGTCAGTTTTCGGGTACCTGTACCTCCCTCTCTGATGCAGTTGCCTTCACTGGCCACATATTTCTCGGTGAATCCCAGATGCCAGAGGACGGCGTGTTGTTTCTTGTGTGCGTGACTCCCTTCGTCTCGCAGCCACGCCCGACTCCACCGACAGGGAGCAACAACGTGACATGGTTCCGAGGAGAAGCCCTGTCCTCCTCAGGGTGCTGTGAAACCGCTCCAGAGGGACCGGAGTCACCGCTGCTCCTCGGATCTAACCTGTCCTTTCCTGTCCTGCAGGGACAGAGCGCCCCCTCTGGAAAAGCACGTCGCCTGATGAACCTCAATCACTATGCCACGAAGAAGAGTGCTGCTCAGAGTATGCTGGACGTGGCTTTGCTGATGGCCAACTCGTCTCAGCTGAAGACCGTCCTTTACGTGGGACCCCATTACCGCTTCTACGTCCCCCTCCTTGTCCTTCTGTCTCTGTCCATCACCTTGCAGGTCATGGTGGGGCTGCTGCTGGTGTTTATCGGCAAGTGATTTAGCCCTTCTTCATTGCCCCCATTTCATTGTTGATGTGTCTGAATCTTTCTTTTACTTTTGATATTGAAACAATGTTATTTTTTTTGGACGGGAGAATGTCTGCCAGAGGGAACAAAAGTCTGTCAAGCATTCCCGCCTACAATTGACTTATTCTCAGCAGTATATTGTGATCTATAATCAATAGTAGAATTCCGGTTGATCCCAACTGATCCCAAACAGACTTTATCCTGTTGATCCCAAACAAACTTTATTCCTGTTGATCCCAAACAGACTTTATTCCCGTTGATCCCAAACAGACTTTATTCCCATTGATCCAAAACAGACTTTATTCCCATTGATCCCAAACAGACTTTATTCCTGTTTATCCCAAACAGACTTTATTCCCGTTGATCCAAAACAGACTTTATTCCCATTGATCCAAAACAGACTTTATTCCCATTGATCCCAAACAGACTTTATTCCCGTTGATCCCAAACAGACTTTATTCCCGTTGATCCCAAACAGACTTTATTCCCGTTGATCCCAAACAGACTTTATTCCTGTTTATCCCAAACAGACTTTATTCCCGTTGATCCCAAACAGACTTTATTCCCGTTGATCCCAAACAGACTTTATTCTTGTTGATCCCAAACAGACTTTATTCCCGTTGATCCCAAACAGACTTTATTCCTGTTGATCCCAAACAGACTTTATTCTTGTTGATCCCAAACAGACTTTTTGTCTGTTGATCCCAAACAGACTTTATTCCTGTTGATCCCAAACAGACTTTATTCCTGTTGATCCCAAACAGACTTTATTCTTGTTGATCCCAAACAGACTTTTTGTCTGTTGATCCCAAACAGACTTTATTCCTGTTGATCCCAAACAGACTTTACTTCCAACACTAAATCTTCTGCGTTGCTAGGCAGCCACTAAAGGCATCACGCCTTCAGACAGGGTTCAGGGTTCACAGTGACGCTTTTAGCTGAGCGGTTCCTCAGTCTGGGACGGTGACCTGAATAGAGCTGTTCCATGTCGATGTTCTGCAGACTTGAATGAAACTCGTGACTTTGCACCAGCATGAAGGCGAGTCCTTCCTGATTTAACGTTTTGCTTTGCTGTTCTGTGTCATTCTTCTCTTCTGTCTTTTCGGCTTCGTGTTCCTGCGCCAGCAGTGAAGTACGATCTGAACGATATGAGGAAACACGCCAAGTTGAACAGAATGAACAACTGTGCGACCGTCTTGGTCTTCTTCACCGTCCTCATCAACATCTTCATTACAGCCCTGGGATTCGAGGGATATGCCGTCAGGTGGGCTGTCACCGGACACGCACGTCCAGACGTCGCTGTCCGCGTGGTCAACTCCATCGCCTTGTCCTTTTCATTCCAGGTCCTTATCGTCCTCTGAGCCTCAGCCGGCCTCTGATCTCAACGTGACTGGTGGCCTTTAGACCGTCTCTGGACCAGAATAAGACTTGTTGCCTCAAAGACTCAGAATATAGCAGATGGAGCAACATGAACAATTTGCTTAGTTACAATATTCAAAGGTTATATCTCGTTTTTGTTTTTGTACCATTTTTATTTCAACAAGAAAGGCAGCTTTTCTGTGAGGAGTTTGCAGAGACGTTCTCCCCGTGCCTGCGTGGGTTCTCTCCGGGTTCTCTCCGTGCCTGTGTGGGTTCTCTCTGGGTTTTCCCCGTGCCTGTGTGGGTTCTCTCCGTGCCTGTGTGGGTTCTCTCTGGGTTCTACCCGTGCATGCGTGAGTTCTCTCCAGGTTCTCTCCGTGCCTGCGTGGGTTCTACGAGTTCTCCTCGTGCCTGCGTGGGTTCTCCCCGTGCATGCGTGAGTTTTCTCCGGGTTCTCCCCGTGCCTGTGTGGGTTCTCTCTGGGTTCTCCCCGTGCATGCGTGAGTTCTCTCCAGGTTCTCTCCGTGCCTGCGTGGGTTCTACGGGTTCTCCTCGTGCCTGCGTGGGTTCTCCCCGTGCATGCGTGAGTTTTCTCCGGGTTCTCCCCGTGCCTGTGTGGGTTCTCTCTGGGTTCTCCCCGTGCATGCGTGGGTTCTCTCCGGGTTCTCTCCGTGCCTGTGTGGGTTCTCTCTGGGTTTTCCCCGTGCCTGTGTGGGTTCTCTCCGTGCCTGTGTGGGTTCTCTCTGGGTTCTACCCGTGCATGCGTGAGTTCTCTCCAGGTTCTCTCCGTGCCTGCGTGGGTTCTACGAGTTCTCCTCGTGCCTGCGTGGGTTCTCCTCGTGCCTGCGTGGGTTCTCCCCGTGCATGCGTGAGTTTTCTCCGGGTTCTCCCCGTGCCTGTGTGGGTTCTTTCTGGGTTCTCCCCGTGCATGCGTGGGTTCTCTCCGGGTTCTCTCCGTGCCTGTGTGGGTTCTCTCTGGGTTTTCCCCGTGCCTGTGTGGGTTCTCTCCGTGCCTGTGTGGGTTCTCTCTGGGTTCTACCCGTGCATGCGTGAGTTCTCTCCAGGTTCTCTCCGTGCCTGCGTGGGTTCTACGAGTTCTCCTCGTGCCTGCGTGGGTTCTCCCCGTGCATGCGTGAGTTTTCTCCGGGTTCTCCCCGTGCCTGTGTGGGTTCTCTCTGGGTTCTCCCCGTGCCTGCGTGAGTTCTCTCCAGGTTCTCTCCGTGCCTGCGTGGGTTCTACGGGTTCTCCTCGTGCCTGCGTGGGTTCTCTCCGGGCTCTCTCCATGCCTGTGTGGGTTCTGTCTGGGTTCTCTCCGTGCCTGCGTGGGTTCTCCGGGTTCCTCCCCGTGCTTGCGTGGGTTTTCCGGGTTCCTCCCACCACCAAAACCATGCGACTTAGGTGAAACTATAGTTGTCCCATAAGTGTGAATGATTGTCTGTATGGCCCTGAACTGGCGGCTTGTCCAGGGTGTGGCCCGCCTCTGGCCCATTGACTGCTGGGATCGGCTCCAGCACGACCCGCGACCCGATAACGGACAAAATGATGAATGAATGAATAAAAAACTCTTTATAAATACTAAATAAAGGAGTGAAAATGAGTCATGGCGTCTTCTGTAGACGTTTATTACACACGTTCAACACGTCAGTGACATTTGAGTAAGTGCAGGGGAATAATTGTGATCGATACGTGTGAATTAGTGACAAAAGTAATCGTTAACATTTAAAGAGTTGACGGATTGTGGTGCAACAAAGTTTTACTAGAATAGAAACGGATCCATTTAGCAACAACATGAATGGACGGGAATTAAACTGCTGAACTTCCCTCCTCGTAGTAGCAGACAGCTAACACCGCTAACAGCAGCACCACCCGAATGACCTTCCGTAAACAGCCTCCAGACTTCCCGACTGTCTCCCTGGAAGACATGGTGCTGTGATTGGCTGCTTTGTTAGGGATCTGATTGGAGGCGCTGAAGCACAGAAGGTCGGGTGATATTTAGCATTGAGTTCAAAGACGAGACTCACCCCGTGTCTTCGTCTGAGTCCTCATCTCGACTCTTCGCTTCAGCCTGGATGGAGGACACAATGGAGACAAACGTCAATCACGTGTCTCTGGAGAAGCTCACGTGTGTCCAAACCCCTCATGGCTAACCTGGGGAAGGAAAGCAGAACCGGATCAGGAACAGTCAGAGCCAGTGACGTGCAGTCAGGGGAGGCAGGTGAGGCACAGCCTCACCTGTCATCATATAAAGTCATATAAAAATCATGTATTTGTATTATTAAAAATCATATAAAAATCATATAAGATATAATATAACATCAGTGATATTACATTATATATTATGATTTTTTCATTTTTAATAATACTATTAGTGCGTCACGTGTTCTTGTGCTCAGCGGCATTAAAATACTGCAGAATGAGGCCACGTGTAATACTGCCTTCAGCCCATAGGAGAACCGTGAGTGATTCAGCGCACTCATCAGCTGATCCGCTCGTTCAGACGGGCTTGTAAACACGGAAGCGCTGGCTGTCTGGATGTCTGGACGTCAAGCAAGAACCCGTGTTTCCTGCTTTTCCTGCCTTCTTTTCTCAACTTCTGAAGATGTCTGGACTCGGATGGGATATTGCGACATGAAGAATTTACCGAGAAGCCTCCAAACACGAGCAGCGACCGCGCGTATTCATGGTCAAATTGAGGGACCAATTCGAGCAGAACCGCGGCGGACTGGGCCTGACAGAGTCCATTGGATGTGAACGAGTGTTCTGTAACGTTCTGGAGAACATAAGCTGTCAAATGAAGCCCAGCTTTTCCTCCAATATCGCTCGTATATCTGTCGGTCTGCGCTATCTCTCTCTCTCTCTCTTTCTCCCTCACCCACTCACTTGCTCCGTGTCGGGGAGCAGCGTGTCCCTGTCCCAGCAAACAGGGACACACACACACACACACACACCCTCATCCACACACAGACCCGTCTCAGAACATGTGTTTAACAGTTAAACATCAGTTAAACTTTAACTGATCAACACACGCATCCACACACATCCAACGCTGCACACACTGATACGCAGAGTTTAATAATTTCATTAAATCTTTTGTAGATACGCAGATTATGTGTGGTCTCCCCTTTTTGTCATAAACTGATGAGCCAGGTTTGTGACAAAATGTAAAAAATGCTGGTACGAATTTTTAAACAAAACACGTTAAATGTTGCCAATCAAATGATGAACAAGCTGTAGGTTCATTTATTTGTAAATCTGACTGTGCCTCACCAGACACGAACCTCACCGCACGTCACTGGTCAGAGCAGGACAATCTGTGGACAACGTGGACTCACCGGACCGGACTCGTACGTGATATAGGTGACTTCCTCGTCTGTGAAGTAAAACTTGACATGTCTTCATGTCCATCTGCTTTCTTCCATTCAGACACTTTCCAGACAGAGGAATGTCTCTGTCCCTTTACAAACATCTGGATGGAAGCGTCTCTATTTTCATGCTTCTGTTCAGCCGTTTCTATATTCTCGTCAATTATGCAGAAATCGATGCACCGATTTCCACAAAACCTGGTGGAGGAGTAGGATGAGGATGAGGATGAGGAAAATCAAACGAGGAAGGACGGGCCAGGTTCCAAACAGGAACCCTGTACAGGCATGTTGGTTTATTTAACGCCCACAACATTCCAGCTAGCTGACCTCTTACAGGACAGCCGAGGACACGTCTCCGTAGGTGTCCGTTGTAGGACATTTCCAGACCCATCTGCAGGCCTACCTTCCTCTCTGTAGTAGGTCTGATCAGAGACGGGCTTCACCGGACCTCCCTTCATGGACGTTTCCTCTTGTCGTGCAGATTCTACGGTAAGTAACCCAATAGGAATCTATTCGTTTTGGGTCTAGACACTGTGAGATAAATGTTGATGATTTCAAGGTCACAGTCGATAATACAGTAATCTCGAGCAAAGGAGAGATTACCTATTTGGGCTGTGTTCTTGACAAATACCTGTCTGGTGATAGTATGGCAACTAAGGTGATCAAAAAAGTCAATCAGAGAACAAGATTTTTGGGCAGAATGTCTGCTTTTGTCTCCGGACGCTTGCTGGAGCCCTCGTTCAGCCCCTTTTTGACTATGCTAGCACCTCCTGGTATTCAAACATCAAAGTGTCCCTGAAAACCAGGCTGCAAACCTCCCAAAACAAACTGATTCGGCTACTCCTCAATCCCTCTCACTCTGATTATTCATGTTATAAATATGTGAGTAATCTCTCTCTCTCTCCCTCGGTTTGTCCCTCTCTCTCTTTCAGGTCCTTCTGTCCGTGGTGCTGCAGAACCTGGACCTGTGGCCCTCAACACTGATGTCCATATCGCTAGCATTAACATTTATAGCTTTATATTGCTAGCATTAGCATTTATAGCTTCATATAGCTAGCATTAGCATTTCTAGCTTAATTCATCTTGTTTTTGTCTGCTCCTGCTCTGTCCGTCACGTCCCTATCCATCTCCTTGTTGACTCTCCTACCACTCTCTCTCTCAACCCAGCCCGTCAGACAGATGGCCGTCCACCATGAGCCTAGGTTCTGTCCAAGGTTTCTGCCTGTTAAAGGGAAGTTTTTCCTTCCCGCCGTCTCCAAAGTGCTTGCTCTTGTGGGTCAAGTTGAGTTCCGTTTCCCTGCTAATCCTGTAAATTGCCTTGAGATGACTTCCTGTTGTGATCTGGCGCTATAGAAATAAAACTGAATTGAACTGAATCTTGCAGGCAACGCTGAATCCAGATGCATCGTGAGAAGGGAGGTGATCTGATCGCATCGAGGTTTTAATAGATGCATCTGGTTCATTTGGCTTTCCTGCTTTTAAAGCCTCTCCCATTGGGTCGGCAGGATTTCTACTCGACTAGATCCAAACTGCTAAATTCAGCGTGACGCAGACATTCAAGACTCAAAACCAGTCAGTCGTATACAGACATTTTATTGTGTATCAAAACAGTGTCTTACAAACACCTTTAAAGCCGTATTCCATTTGAGAAAAGATGGAAGATGTTCCGCCAGAGGAATTAAGCACGAAGCAAACTGGAAGGGGGGGGGGGGGGGGGGGGAACGAGCACTTCGACGTCTGTTCTGTTCAACCCGGTTTCAGCATGTGACAAACACTTAGCCGTTCTGACCCGAGTCCCTTTTTAAACCGTCCACTCCCAGGTGGTTCCGGGTCAGAGGCCGCGTGGATCTTCACATTTCCAACCCATCGAACATCAGCGCATATTAAAAAACACCAAAGCAGCCGCTTCCCATAATGCATCATTGAGAGCATGCGTGAGCCAAACGCCTAGTAAGCTACTGTGAAATGTGTCTCCTCCCCCGTTCACAAGTCGCCATATTTAATTTTAAACCAAGCATTTCCTGTCACCAATCCATATTACAGCATTAAAACCAGCAGCGGCTAAAATGGGAGCACGCTAGCAGCAGGGGAACCAACCGGGACACAGGACGACCACGCTGGAGCGGACCGGGTCAGCGCCAAGCACAGCGTGTACGGACACTTAAAGGTCTGAGAGGAAAGTGTGTGTGTGTGTGTGAGCGAGCCCTTTGACATTCTTAGGTCAGGAAACCAAATTATAAAACCGAATCCATAATGTGTGTAAAAGTAGCTCCTCCAGTGTAAACAGCAACCCCACCCGAAGCCGGACTCCACCGGGACGACGCCTACTGCTGCTGCGCTACGTTAGCCGCTCCGTCGCTACACAGGGACGACGCCTACTGCTGCTGCGCTACGCTAGTTGCTACGTTGCTACCCACAGGGACGACGCCTACTGCTGCTGCGCTACGTTAGCTGCTACGTTGCTACCCACAGAGACGACGCCTACTGCTGCTGCGCTACGTTAGCTGCTACGTTGCTACCCACAGGGATGACGCCTACTGCTGCGCTACGTTAGCCGCTCCGTCGCTGCGAGCGAGACGGAACAAGAAAAACAAAGTGCATTTATTGCCTCCTTAAACGGACTGAGCAGTGAGATTACCAGGATTAACCAACAGGAACTAGAGCATGGGGACAAAAAAAGCAGTTTCTAGGCAGCGGAAGATTCTGGACCGAGTTAGTGGGACAATTCACCCGTTGCTTCCCCCGATGTGACAATTTCTTTACTAGTGGGTTAAATAGGATAAAACAAAAAGGCAGAAATGCGATTCAGGACTTGGCGCTGTAGACGGTCGGTCCGACTCCAGACAGAATCCGCCCAGACAGTGGTATAAACGTGGGGCCTCAGACGCTGATGTGGAACGGGCTTCCGGGGATGTGCTGCTCGCCCCACTTGACCACCAGGGTGTACTCGCCCTTCTCCTTCAGCTGGTAGCTGACGTTGTACAGCCGGCTGCCCAGGTGTTTCACAAGGATCTCCTCGCAGGGGGTCTTGGGTCCGTCCACCCCAACCAGGAGCATGTTACGGCCTGCATGCAGGTAAGAAACAGAATCAGTAGCCGCAGCAACCGGGCAATAGTCCACGTTGAAGTACAATGGAACAGTCCGGATTGGTCCACGGGCACCGTAATGCAGCAGGGGGGAGTCCCCCTGGGGGGGGGGGGTAACACTAGATCTCACTTAAACGCCTGCCACTGGTGCCTTCGAGCTAATCGGAGCGAGAAATATTCCGTCTTGCCCCCTTTGGTGCTCCGAACGTTCCCCCGGCGAAGGCGAGCGCCACGAACCTGCTTTGCTGCAGTCGACGCTGAAGCTGTTCTTCTGCCCGATGAAGGCCCTGGTCAGACCCAGCCCCTTGGCCATGACCTTGCTGGCATCAGACTGGATGGGGGCACCCTGCTGGGTACTGCTGAGGGCCCGGGTCACTGGGTCAACCATGACGGAGGAGGTTTCATGCAAACTGTGGCTGGACACAAGCTTGGAACCTAGAGGAAGCCGGACAGACGTGCACGCTCTCATTCAAATCACGATTTTAATACGTTTGCCTCAAGAGCGAAGCCGGCGCTCACCAGTGATCTTCGCTTTGAAGGGGCTCCCAACGATGTGGTAAGGGCCACCATATTTGATGGAAATGAGATAGTTTCCGGGAGCCATGGGCGTGTACGTGACCCTGTAGCCCTCGGGGCTCTCCACACAGTCCATCTTCACCTTGGAGGGCCCGTCGATGTTCACAGCAAGCGCTCCAGGGCCCGCCTTGCTCGTGTTCACCACAAACTCACAAGCAGTTCCTGGTGGCGAACGACGAGAAGAAGACCGTCAGGTTTACCGTGACAGGAGGAGACATTCAACCCGTGCCCTTTGGAGGGACGGCATTACCTGTGGTGCCCGCCTCCAGTCCTGGTCCATAAGCAGAGACCATTCCAGGGTCTCCGGCCTGGCCCACCTCTCCGACTCTGATCTTAAATGGACTTCCAGGGATATGGCTTCCATTGAACTTCACATCGATTACGTAGAGCCCATTCTCCCTGGGGATGAAGCGGACGGCGTACTTGTCTAGCGGTGAGGAGAAAGATTGAAGCTTGTGAAGAGTCCACGCACTCCCAGAAGTTCCCCTTCGAGACGTGAACTCATGTTAGTCTGGTTACCTTGGTCAATCTCAGTGACGCAGCATTCTTCCAGCGCTCCGGATGGGCTATGGACCTTTGCATCAATCACGCCCTTCGCCCCGTTCAGGCTGACGGCAAAGGACGCCGGCTGGTTCACCTTTAAACCCGACTCCTGCTTGACAACACACACTTCCACGCTCAACGCGGCATCAACACCAACAACTGTCCAACGTCTACTACAACGCCGTCCAAGGCTCACACCCACAGCAAGAGGGACGGCAACAGCTACCTTACCTGGGGGCGGGGGGGGTCGCTAACAAGGCTAAAGAGGAGGGCTGCACAGAGGAAGAGCAGGAAGTTGTTGGAAAAATGGGAAAGACGGTAAATATTTGGAGAGTGTATAGGAGAATGCATATACGGACAGTGAGGCCGAATCCAAGGCGCATTAATTCCATACGGAAATATATTTTTAGCATTAAAACAAATAAATCAAAGGTTAATCTCCCAAAACATTGGAGCAGGAGGACAAGCTAAGGGTCTCCCAAGTGTGGGACGGTGGTTCTAAAGACGGTGCAGGTCGTTGCACCAAACTCGAAGGTGTAGAAAGGTGGAGCAGAACAGCCCGTGCCAGGCCTCTTTAACCCTTTAGCGCCCCCTACCAATGGCAGAGACAGGAGGCTGTTGGGAGTCTTTAGAATGAGGCACGAGACACACACACAGTCCTCGAGTATCCCAGAAGCCTTTGCACTGCCCAACAACACGGCAGCAGCTCGTGCCCCTGAACTAGCGGTGTTAGCATGCTAAAACACGCTTGACTTGCATCGAACACGGAGACACTCGGCAGTTTCTCCTGAAGCTGGTAAAGATCTACGGCCGTTTGCCCTTCAACCTGATCCAGCGAAGCAACGATCTGCTGCTGCTGCATTGTAGACAGTGCACGGCGGCCTGGCGTGTGTGCGCACACGGATGCGTGCGTGTCCCCGAGCCTCACCTGAAGACTGGCAACAGTGAGGCGACGGGCGTCGTCCGACGGCGAGGTGATGGGGACGATGAAGGGGCTGTCGGGGATGTGCTCTTCGTTGAAACGGATGGACACCTCATAGTCCCCTGAAGAAGAGGAGACGCCACCATTAAATCAGACGCAGCATTGAAGACATCTGCTGGACGCAGGACATTTGGACCTGCAGCGCATTTCTCACCGGGCTCCTGCACGATGTAGGACACCCCGCTGGATCCGTCTTTACGATCCTCGAAGGCGATCTCCGCTTTGCTCGGCCCCTCCACGGCGATGCTGAGGCCGCCGGCTCCCGCCTCCCGCGTCCAGATGCTGAACTCAGCTGCAGACGGAGGACGCGAGTGAGACACTGGACGGGGCAGAACGCACCAGCAGTGCAGGCACCACACGGACCTGGTACTCCGGCCTCGGCTCTCTCCAGACCCGGCCCTCCAGCGCGGACCTTATGAGACCCGCCCTCCCCCAGGGGGCCGACCGTGAACTGGAAGGGGCTGCCGGGGACGTGCATGCCGTTGTATTTCACACACACGGTGTGGACACCCGTCTCAGTGGGGACAAAACGAATGCAGTAGGTGTTGTTCTCTCCCTCCATGATGTCAGCCTTGTGGACATGTCCAGACGGGCTGGTCACCAACGCCGTCATGTCGGATATGCTGATTTCTGTGGACACGCGTGAAGCATTGAAAGCACACCGACCTCGTCCGACGCCGTCCGTCCCCGAGGGGCGTCGTTGTTGGAAAGCTGTGATGTCACCGCCCGGGCCGCCGCCTCCCGTCACTCACCTGGAATCTTCAGGCTGAGGTCACACTGGCTGCCCACGTTAGCCACAGATGGCGCCCTCCTCTTCCTGGTGATGCTCTCCTTCATCCTGCCCTCGCCTGTCACCTTAACCGTGAACGCACTCCCTGCGTGCACACACACACACACACACACTCAAGCAATGTCCACCGGTAGCGCTTCGCTGTAAAGCCGCTCATCTGAAGGTCACCTGGCACATGCTGGTCAGCGAACTTGATGTTGATGATGTAACTTCCTGGCTCAGTGGGGCAGTAGGTGACCTTGCAGGTCCCGTCCTCCTGGTCCTCCGTGTTGATGTCCACCGTACTGGGTCCTTCAATGGACAGGCTCAAGCCGCCATAGCCTGCGTGGAACACGGAGGTGAATCGTAACGCACCGATAGTGTTCCTCGTAAAGCATCCGAAGCCCGCGTGTGTGTGTGTGTGTGTGTGTGTGTGCGCGTGTGTGCGTACCTGCATCACGCGTGTCGATTATGAACTCGGCAGGCTCAAAGGTCCGGGCCTCGCTCAGACCCTGGCCGCTCACACGCACCCGGCCGGCGTCGCCGATCTCCGATTGGTTGATCATGACGGAGATGGGGCTGTTCGGGATGTGCTGGCCGTTGTTCTTG
Organism: Brachionichthys hirsutus; assembly: GCF_040956055.1. NCBI lineage: Eukaryota > Metazoa > Chordata > Actinopteri > Lophiiformes > Brachionichthyidae > Brachionichthys > Brachionichthys hirsutus. The sequence goes on along the minus strand of NC_090898.1, from coordinate 1,574,132 downwards.
ATGTTCACCAGATGTTCTCCCGTCTCCTTGGGGACAAACGAGATTCCTGCAACAGACACAAAGACCTTGTTCAAGGCCCGGTTGCCGCGGCAACAAGCTGCAGGCGGGGCACGTCTCCGCCCGCTGCCCCCAGCCACTGACCAACATGTCCGTTGCGCAGCATCTTCAGCAGGCAGGGCTCCTCGCTGCCCGAGGGCGGAGTCAGGGACGCCGTCAGCTGGTTGAGATCAAACTCGCCGATGTCCAGAGGGATGTCCGTCGCCGAGCCCACCTTGAGATGGGACATCCTCATGGAGTCATCACCTGAAGACAGTGATGGACATCGTGGGTTCCAAACGGAGCCATCGTCGTTCTGGAGCCGGGGGGGGGGGGGGGGGGGGGGTACCTGTGATCCGAGCAGAGAACGGGCTTCCTGGGATGTGTTTGTCGTTGTATTTCACCAGGATGCTGTAGTCCCCCGGAAGGACGGGCACGTAGGACACGGTGCAGGTACCGTCCTGGTTGTCCACACAGCTGATGTCCGCCTTGGACGGACCCTCAATGGCCAGAGAAAGACCACCTAAGCAAAAACAGGAAGGGGGCGTCTCATGGATGTCCTCGTCACACTGGGTTTGGACATTCCTATCCACAGCTGCCGCTTGCCTTCGCCGGCGTCTTTGGTGTTGACAGTGAAGACGGCAGGCTTGTTGACCGTCCCGTGAATGAGTCCGGGTCCGTAGGCGCTGACGTTGCCGCTGTTGATGTAGTCCACGTAGAACTGCAAGGGACTTCCTGGCATCGAAAACAGAGGAAAGACAATTGGCCAAGGCGTTTCCGCCAACTCGGTCACGTCGGGTCCCACGCGCCCTAGAGGCGGGACATTGTCCTGCGCCTGCAAACACTTGGACGCCCAGCCGTACCGGGGATGTGGATGCCGTCGTATTTGATGTCCATCTCGTGCAGGCCGGCCTCGGTGGGGGCGTACTTGACGGTAACCGTGCCGTCCTTGTTGTCTGTTATGTCAGGCTTGGCCACCTTGCCTGATGGCATTCTGACCTCACCTTCAGCAGGGGACAAAGGACGGTGACGTCGACGCAAGACAGAACTCGAAGCAGTCCGGGCGCAGAGCCGGTCGAGGTACCTGTGATCTCGCCCTTCTGGATGGTGAAGGGGATGACCAAGTCAAAGGGTCTCAGTCCCGCCACGTCCAGGCCGTTCATGCCCATTGGCCTGTCTGTTGCCTAGGAGACACAAGTCCTACACTGTCTGAAGAGTTCACCGTAGCAGCAGCACAGACACGGTCGACAGTGGAGCACGGCGATGTTAGAGCGTCCAAACGCCAACGAACGAGGCGGTGAAACGTGCCCAGAACAATGGAGGTTAAAACGGAGGACACGGGCGGACAAGGAGGACAACAAGGGGACAGACAGTCAGCCATTTTTAAAAATGTGGAACAACTGACACCCACAATGACGATTCCCAAAATGGTTGCTTTAGTCGGCCAAGCACACGGACAAGGAGCAACGCAACCCCCCCCCCCCCCCCCCCCCAAGAGGAATAAACAAAGCGCTGGTCAGTTCAGACATCATGCTGCAACGAGGTGAACATCAAAGCAACGTGAACCCCCAGGGAGGAGACCGGTACCCAGGGCTGCTGAGCGTAGTACTGGGGGGTCTGGGTCTGCTGCATGAGCTGGTCCGATGGGGCTCCTTCCAGCGCCTGGCGGGGGGGGGGGGGGTAAAAGAGGATTCATTCATGAAACTTCTGTTTTGTGGAACCAAGACCTGATCGGGTTTGGAGCCCAAACTCGTGACAGCCGAGCAAGTTAACGCAGGAATATGAAATATCGGGGGCAGCCTTTGGTCAAAACAGCAAATTGATGCTGCAGGACCATGCAATGAATGTGGACCCCCCCCCTGCGACTTCACAGGGGCGGGGGGAGAGCCTCCTGCCAGACTGGTTTCAGTAGCTAGAACTAGCAGGATTCACTGGATGGTTTATTGAGCCGTTTGTGGGCCAATAAAGACCCAAACCCTCCGTCCTCGGAGAAACCGAGGAAAGGGGAGTTTAAAGAGTCTCCATAAAGGTTGGGACGCCGCGAAAAGCCCCGTGACGGCGGGGGGGGGCGTCGGGAGGAAGGAAGAGCTGCACACTTTGTGTGCTCCGTCAAACTGGGCGGTGTCAATAAAGTTTAAATGCACCCGTCTCACCGTGACTTGGAAGGGGCTGTTGGGGATGTGCTCCCCTCCGAATCGGACGCAGATGACGTACTCGCCAGGCTGCGGCGCCGTGTAGAAGATGTCAAACGTGCCGTCCTCGTTTTCGACCACATCCACATCCAGCTCCGCCCCGTCCGGCGTGCAGACGCTGCACGTCACCTTGCCTTTCCCGGCAGCCTTTGCGTCCACAGTGATGACCGTCTGCTCGCCGATCTGAATCGTGGGGCCGATCCCAGCACCTTCAAATTTTGAAATGAGCTCATTAAGTAAAAACTAATTAAAAAATCCTCAGCAACAATACTCTGCGTGCACACACTAGCGAGACGGACCAGGAGGAAGTTGGAGCCATGCTACTTCCTGTCAAAGCAGGTGGTTACTCATCACACATGTTACCACAGAAGAACGAGATTAGCCATTCGCACCATGCCATCCTAGCTACTCAGAGGGAAATGTACAGTGGAGATCAAATGTTAGCCAGATCAAAAGAGGGACGGAACAGGAACATTCTGAAGGTGTCCAGCAGGCTTACCTAAACCATGACCGCCGATTGACACTGATAAGAGGAACGGTGAGAAGCAGGGGAGCAAGAAAAACAAAAGAAAAAAGGAGTGACAGTCAGGTGGGGGTGGGGGTGGCAGGAGGCAACAACTGTGCTCCGAACACGACGCGCCGGTGGAGTGTGAAGCACAGCATGAAACATCAGGCGTGAGCAGCAGGGTATGCTGGGAGATGTGGCCTGGAACCGACCAATCAGCACACGGACTCCTTATTTTAATGTTTTAAACTATCTTGGCCAGGATTACTGCTTAAATTGCAACGTCATGTTACGATGAAGGAAAAGCCAGGAATAAATCTGCATGTTTGATGTTCCTTCCATCCCTTCCCTGGACGGGATTCTCTCCTTGAATCAGAAAGATGACCATCCCCCATCTAAAATCCAAACCCTCTCTCGGAGGAGTTTGTTCTTCTACGCTCTGGGCGGAGGTACAAACTCCCCAGGACAAAGAGCAACAGATTTAAATGTATTTGTCCCAAGTGCAATAAATGTTCTTAACCTGCACTAACCTTCACTTGTCTGCACTGCTAAGCAGCACTTTATTCATTAGGGCCTCCATCCCAGAGATGGGACAGATTTATTTATCCTCTTTGAGGTTGTTTTTACTGTTGCTTTACTTTGTTTCATGTCGTCGTGTGCATTGCGATATTGTTGTTGACCTCCAAAACAAATTTCCCCTTGAGGGACGATAAAGCTCTGAACTGAACCGAACTGTTGTTCGTTGCAGTCACGGGGTTCCACAAGGCTCAGCTCTCAGCCCTCTCAATTTTAACAGACATGTACGCTAATAGCTTAGACCGTCGTAAATAAATAGATAAAATGAAATAATAAAAGTTAGGGAATATCCTGAAATGTCAAACACTGTTCTCCTAACACAAAAAAATGTAAAGATTTGAAGTTAGCGACGCGCTTTGTTATCTAGCATACAAACGGAACTATGATCAACAGAAACGACATTTAGATTCGTCACTACCCCCAACAACAAGGCATTCATCAAAACAACCACACGCAAGTGAAGCCTACGCATCCTTTACAAACCTGTGACTGTGCACTTGCTGGCGTCGCCAGTGGGCAGGGCTCTGATGCGGTAGGGCGAGTAAGGGATCTCGTCCCCTCCATACTTAATGTGGATGGTGTACCTGCCCGTCATGTCTGGCACGTAGGACACCAGGTAGGTCCCGTCGTGGTTGTCACGGATGCTGGCCTTCTTGGGCTTCCCTTCTGGGTCCTGAGGGGAAAGAGTCCCGTTGGTTTGAAAACAGAACCGAAGCCGTGTTCTGCTCATACGCGTAAGAACCCACAGTGATCTGCACCGCCAGCAGTCCCTCGCCCGCGTCCTTGGCATCAATGGTAAACTCTACTGGCAGAGAGGCGGGCACCCCGGTGGTGTTGAGTCCGGGGCCACTGGCACGCACCTTGCTGGCGTCATGGGTGGGGAGCACCTTCACCTTGTAGGGGCTGACAGGGGAGACGCCGTGAGTCCAAGACGAACGCGAGGAGGGTCCAGGCGTTGGGGAAACGCTGCGGCATCCGTTACCTGCGGGGGATCTCCTCATCGGCGTACAACACGTTAATGGAATAGGGCCCCTCTCTGGTGGGAACATAGCTGACTGTGTGAGTCTGGTCCTTGTTATCCACCACGTCCACTGGCTCCACCACCCCTAAAGACACGCACAAACACACAACAGCGTCACAAACGAGTGTGTGAACTGCAGTTGGGCTCGTACCGAAGCAGACCGAAGCCACCCGAGCGCTACTCCTCAAAAAGCCGTAATGGCAGAAGACGAACCTTTGGGTCCCTGCACCCGGACCTGCAGCGGGGCCACGCCAGCTTTGGAGGCGTCCACTGTGAATGCCTGTGGAATGTTGGCCCTGACGTTGCCCCCCAGACCTGGACCCTGGCACTTCACCTTGGTGCTGTCCACGACGTCGCTGACGGGAACGGAGAACGGGCTTCCTAGAGACGGGCCAGAAGGGTTTCAGAAGCAGCCCAGAAGTTCAACAGCATCGGGAGCCGATGCTAAGCTACCAGGCGCTAGCTGGAGACACGGTAAAGGACGACAGAATCCGCTTACCCTGGACAGGCTGTCCCCCGTAAGTGACATTGAGGTTGTATGTCCCGGGTTCATACGGGACGTACTCCACACTGCAGCTACCGTCCTTGTTGTCTGTGCAGGACATCTTGGCTTCCGAGGGACCCTCCATAGCCAGGCCGAGACCGCCGGTACCCGCTCCTCTGCAGAGGCAACAGGGCGTTCAGAACACGAGCAGGAAACTCGCCCCGGACATCCGTGCGCTGCGGAAACGCCGGCCGTTACCGGGTTTCCACGGTGAACTTGTTGGGTTTGTTGGTGGTGCCCGCTTTGAGGCCGGGACCGTGCACACGAACCCGAGCTGGATCGCACCCTTCCGTGACGGCAACGGCGAAGGGACTTTTAGGCACCGGGGAGCCCTCGTAGCAAACTTCCACGCCGTGCAGGCCTGAAGCGAACATGCCTGATGAGGACCGACCCAAACGCGTCCTGGAGGAGCCGATGCACGCCCCCGCTACCGGCAAACTTACCCTCCTCAAAGGGCGTGTACTCCACACTGTAGGTGCCGTCGCCGAGATCGGTGACCAGCGCGTCGGTCCGGCTGCCGGACGGGTTGCTGATGAGCGTTTTGATGCGGTCGCCGCCGGCCTTCGTGAGAGCGCGCGCGTCCACCGTGAAGTCGGTGGTCGCCTCGCGGAAAACACCTTCAAAGGAAGGCGGAGATGACGGCGGCGTAGCTGAATGTGGATCGATGTCGCCCGGTCCGCGTCGCAAAGGCCAGTTCCAGAACAAACACAAAAGCGAGAGCGGGCAGAGTGAACGAACCTTTGTTCTCCACGCCGGGTCCGAACACACGGACGCCGCTGGTGTCCACCGCAGGCGCCACGCTGAGTCGGGCAGGGAAGTTGGGCACATCCTGGCCACCGTAGCGGATGGTGAGCGTGTACGAGCCGGGGTAGAGCGGGATGTAGGTGATGGTGTACGTCCCGTCGCCGTTGTCCTGGATGTGAACCTCGGCCTCGGTGCCGCTGTCAGAGATGATCTCAATGGTCAGGTCAGCTGGGCCGGCATTGGTGCAGTCCACAACAAACTCCCCCTTCTCCCCGACCTTGGCACGCTCCAAGCCGGGGCCAGAGCAGCGCACCTGAGAGGCAGTGGGGGGACAGAGACATGAGACTAGATTTACGCGTCACACGCTCCTCCAACAACGTGCGACGCACCTTGGAGGGGTCGGAGTCAGGGTAGGCCGTGGGGGTGAAGGGAGACGCAGGGATTGGGACGCCGTCGTAGGTCACCTCCACCTGGTACGGCCCCACCTCCCTGGGGATGAACTTCACGTGGCTGGTCTCCGGACTCAGCCCCGGTTCAACCTGAACCAGAAACGCCGTTTCATCCCGCGTCGGAAGCACGTTCGCAAAGGTTAACCGAGGGAACCCTCCTACCTTACAGTCCACCGGCTTCCCCGACGGCGCGCTGACCCTGGCAGCGACCTTGCCCTGGCCGCCAGCACCCTTCGACTTCACCGTCGCTTCCTGGTCTTTGCCGACAGTCATCTCTGCAACGGCAAAAACGCACAGCGCAAAGTGAGACCTGAGAAGCAGCCGACGCCGTCAGAGGGAGGCGGGGCTACGGCAGCATCGGGACGGCGAGCGCGTGCAGCACGTACTGTCGCCGAGGCCCGACACGCTGATCTTGCTGAGGTCTGCAGAAGGTGCCACAGAAACATTGAAGGGGCTCTTGGGAATGTGATGGGTACCGTAGGTCACAGCGACGCCGAGAGGACCCTGGGACAGACAGAACGCCGCCTTGACTTTCAAAATAAAAGCACGCCAAGCGTCGCATGCAGGATGTGCAGGAGAGACGGGACGTGCCGACGCGTCGGATTTGGAACGGGCATGCGTGACGCTCCTCTTACCCGCTGGACAGGCGTGTATTTCACAGTGTGCGTGTTGTCGTGGTTGTTGATTACTTCAAAGTCCTTGACGGCCTCCGCTTTCGTTGGGCCGCTGAAGGTGCAGCCCAGGTTGGCCTTCCCGGCTCCCTTGGTGCTCACAGTGAAATGAGTGGGTTTGTTTAGCTCAACACCTGGGGGGAGGGGGGGGGGGGGGTAATCAGGTAATGCCTTTTAACCAAACAGGAAGGACCACACATCCGACGGAACAGGCGGTCGCACCACTGCGGCTCAGTCCCGGTCCCTCCGCCTTGACTTTACTGGCGTCATGTGACGGGTCCACTTTGATCCTGATGGGCGTCATCGGGATGGCCTGAGCGACATAAGCAGTGTCGTGTTACACATGCGAGGGAGCAGCGAAGCAGCCCCCCCCCCCCCCCCCCCCCGACCCCCAGTCACCTGGCCGGCGAACAGGACCATGATGGTGTAGCCGCCGGCGCCGGGGGGGGTGTATTTCACCGTGAACGTGTCGTTGTCATTCCTGATGATGTCAAAGTCGATGTCAGCCTCTGCGGGACCCACGACCCCGGGAGCGCACTTGATGCCTATGCTGATGTCCCCTGAGGACAAGAGAGACAAGTCCAGGTCAGGTGCTGCTCAGGAAGGCGGTGGAGCCCCAGCAGTCGGTCAGGGATCGCATCTACCTTGACCCGCCTCGGCGCAGTCGACGGTGAAGGACGTCGGCTCGAAGGCCTTGAGGCCGGTCTTGGCGACCCCAGGTCCCAACACCTTCACCTTGTTGGGGTGGCAGCCTGCTCCAATATTCATCTGCAGTCACAAACAGGCGGTAAGAAGCGTTCCCGGGACGAAACCGCCACCTCATCGGCTCGTCTGAGGACTTACCCTGAACGGACTGTCGGGAATGTTGACGCCCCCCCAGGAGATCATAGCGGTGTGCTTCACCGGTTTCCGTGGCGTGTAGGAACAGGCGTAGGTGCCGTTGCCGTTATCTTTAACTTGAACTTCCACAGGAACGCCTTCAGCATCCTGAGCAGACATGGAAGGGGAACATTTCACCGTGGGGGGCCGTCCTACACATCCCGCAGTGTGCAGCCTTACCTGAGACACAACCTTTAGGGGACCCTTCCCGCCTTGTTTGGCGTCGACTGTGAACTCGGTGGGCTTACAAACAGCCAGACCGCTACTCTGAAGGCCTGGACCAGAAGCTTTAACCTGGAATCCAGTCACGGAACTTTTAGAAGTGGATAAGCTCAGATTTAAATATGCCACGCCTTTCTGCGGCCGCACCTTTTCGGGGAAGAAGTCTTTGGCCGGTGGGTCGACAATCTCGGCCATGAAGGGCGAGTGCTGGATGTCTTCGTTGTTGCAGAGAACGTGCACGGCATACTCGCCAGGCTCGGTGGGCCAGTAGCGCACGTCGCAGGAGCCGTCGCCCTTGTCGTCACATTCGATCTTGGCCTGAGACGGCCCCTCCACGGAGAAACCTGGACAGGGAACGGCACGCTTAGAGACCTCGGCTATGCAGGACACGCCTCCAGCTCGCCGGCGTCCCTACCCAGCGTCCCGACGTCATCTCCAACCGCCTCCACGACGAAGTCGGCAGACTTCCCAACGATGCCCCCCTCCAGCCCTGGACCCCAGGCCCGCACCTTCTGCTGGCCAGCCTCAGCACCAATCACCACCTCCATGGGACTGGACAGAGAGGCAACGGTCAAAGCGGCTGATCAGCATGCAGGGACTGCTGCTTGGACCGCCGTCGTCGTGTACCTGCGGGGGATGTGCTGGCCTCCCCAGGTGATGGTGATACTGTACGTTCCAGGTGTGCTGGGGAAATACTCAAATTCGTACAGCCCATCCCCAAGATCTCGCCTTTTACAGGGCTCCTCCAGACCCTCTGCGGACAGTGAAGCACTTTAGGAACATTTCATGGATTATGAAGTCGTGTATCGCAAAGTCCCTCACTGAGGCGTAGTAGTACACAAAAAAATAAAATGTACGTATATATGAAACCAGATTCCTGGATCTGGGGTCTCTTGGGCGACAGTCTTCATAGCTCCTAAGCCTTTGCTGCAGTGAGACTCACTGGGCCCCTTGATGGTGACCTTCAGCTCTCCGGTTCCGGCTCCTTTGGTGTAAACCTTGAAGTCTGCCGTCTCTTTCACCCGCAGGCCTTTCGGCTGCAGACCCCGACCTTTGGCTCGGCAGAGGCTCGGGTTGCACGCTGTGGAGAGACATAAAAAGACACTGAAGACTGGAAGCATTCCGACCCCAGAAATGTCATCAAGCCGGTTCAATGAGCGTTTTAGAGGCGCACGTGCACAAATATCCATCCGAGGAGCAGGATCGAGCATTTCCCTTGGAGGATGAAGGCTACCTGGGAAACCGACTTCCTTCCTCCTGCTAAGAGTCTGAGGCCTCGTCTCCTAGGCCACATTAAAGGACTAAAAACATGAACCAGGAACACAGACGATCCGTTTTCTAACATGCGTTTGTATCACATTCAACTGGACGCTTTGTCGAGAACGACCGAGTCATCCTGGGATTAGAGCTCGGCAGAGCGGACACACAAAAGGTGGAAAGAGGAAGACGTGGGCTTCCATGAAAAGGCATCGAGGTACAGGAGACATGACCGGCACACAGCAGCTACCCAGGAGAGCTCCCAGGAAACCGGAAAGGACAGCAGATGGACGAGGCCATCCCAGAGAGAGGACAGAGACGACCAGGACGCTATCAAAGAGGAGAGAAGGAGGACAACACAAAGGCAGGAAAAAAAGAGCAGAGGTCCGTTAGCAGCTTGAACCGATGGCGTACGAACAGTCAGCCAGAGCAGGCGAGGGGGGGCTCACTCACCCTGCCCCACGCCGACGGTGAAGGGGCTCCTGCTGATCTGGCCCCCAGCAAACAGGACAGAAACGCAGTGCTTGCCCTCCTGGGTGGGCGTGTAGGTGCAGCGGTACGTGCTGTCCCCCTTGTCCTCCATGTTGTACTTCACCGTGTACTCGCTGCCCGGTTCCGTGATCGTCACCTCCACCTGGCCGTCGCCAGCACCTGAGAGAAAACGGGGAGGGGCGGTGACCAAACGTGCCGACTGCCGCGGCCGCCGCCTCATAGCGCTCGCCTGCACCTGCCGTGAAGATATCAAAGTGGGTTTTCTTGTTGGCGATGTTCCCCGAGGCCTCGATGCCGGGTCCCTGGGCCGTGGCCTTGCTGCAGTCTCCCTGAGGCATCCCTACCTCCACATCGAAGGGGCTCTTGGAAATGTGCTGCCCCGCAAACAGCACCGTCACCTACGGGGACAGAGGAGGGTCAGGCTCAGTCACGCTCACGCCGACCACAGCGACGGCGGCCGTTTAACAGCACGCGAGTTCTCACTATGGCCACGCCGGAGCGGCCTCGCCCAACGCCCTTACCTTGTGCGAGCCCACGACTTTGGGGGTGTACTCCACAGAGTAGGTGCGGTTCTTGTCATTGTTGGCCCTCACTTTAGCCTGGAGGAATTTCAGACCATGTTCAGGATGCCGTGAAGCAAACAAATAAAATCCCAACACATCTCGCAGAGACAAAGGACAGTGTCTCACCTCCTCCTTGTGTCCTTCGGGGTCCTCCACGTAAACCAGCACCTCCCCCATCCCCGCGCTGATGGTCTCCACGGTGAACAAGGCCCTCTTCTTCACCACGTTACCAGCAGGCTCGATGCCTGCAGGACGAAACGTAGGAAGGTCACCGGCGCCGTGCATGTCCCGTGACCAACGGGGCCGTCGGCGTGGTGATCCCCCCCCCCCCCGCCCCCCCACTGACCCAGCTGTTCAGGATGGGCTTGCCTACCTGGCCCGTAAGCGCGGGCTTTCTTGGGGTTGAGTTTGGGCCGGAGCGGCGCACCAGGCTTGAGTTTGGCCTTCGGGAACTGGGACAGGTAGGTCATGACCGAATGCTCGTCCACGTTGGGGTCGACAATCTCCTCGGGGGTTATCACCTGAGAGGTCAAGACAAACGTCCACGGAGTCAACAGGAGCAGTTTGGATCAATAAGACTCCAGAGAGCAAGGGTTGGTGATTAGTTCAGGGAGGGGGACGTTCCTCTGCAGGGACGGGACGTCTGTTCAGGGAGGGGGACGTTCCTCTGCAGGGACGGGATGTCTGTTCAGGGAGGGGGACGTTCCTCTGGAGGGACGGGACGTCCGTTCAGGACGGGGACGTTCCTCTGCAGGGACGGGACGTCTGTTCAGGGAGGGGGACGTTCCTCTGCAGGGACGGGACGTCTGCTCAGGGAGGGGGACGTTCCTCTGCAGGGACGGGACCTCTGTTCAGGGAGGGGGACGTTCCTCTGCAGGGACGGGACTTCTGTTCCAGCCATTCAGACGCAGCTCAGTCGTTTGACTAAAGACATCGTCTTAGCGAGGAAGTCCGGCCAAACCGTCGGGTTGCTCGGGCGGCGTTTCTCGTACCTGTGGGATGCCGAGCCAGTCGTCGGCTTGCTGCATGGCCTCACGGGCGTTGTCCGCCGGTTTGCATTGGTCCCACTGGTCCCAGTCAGGACAGAGACCTGCAGGACACCGGAGTCAAGCCGCAGTCACGACAGGAAAGGATCACTCCTCTGAAGGAAAGCCAGCCCGAGGAACAAGAACCGCTCACAGCCGCGTGCTCGCGTCCTCACCTGGGGCGCAGCTGTCAACGAGGGCCCCCAGCGCCCGGCCGTTCTGCCAGTCCCTGTTGAAGTTGGTGATGGGAAGCTCGGGCAGCTTGTTCTGGATCCAGCCCAACAGCCTCTGCTTGGGCGTCTTCTGCCTGCCGTCATCCGCCTCCTCCTCCTCGTCCCACATGGGCATGGAGATGGAGTAGTGGAGAATCAAGGTCCAGATCAGACCCAGGATCAGCTTCAGGTTCCCATCCACGATGGCTTTGGAATCTGGAGGAGAGGAGAAGACGACGCTTTGAAACTGCTCGGCCTTCTGCGATTGGGTAAGCCTGGAAGTCGTAAAACACGTTTCAGCTAAGCAGAGGAAGCCCCAGTGAGTCACGTCATCGGGGTCAGGATGGGCGTCCAGGCTGAAACGGTGCGAGCCATTTTAGCTTCCTGGCTCGCCTCGCAGGCAGTGCGGCCGGAAGCAACGGTCCTGCCCTCGGGACGCGGACGTCCTGGGCAGGACGTCCACATCCAGACTGGGATCTCAGATCGTGCTAGCATGCTGGGTGGATTTTGGCTTCAGCGTTGGACTCCGAGCGCCCGCCCAATCAGAACGTGCCGCTTCATCCTCACCCGTTCACGGCGTTCCATTCTGCGTCGCAAACCAAAACCATCGTCCACATGGACACGCCCAGAAACCCGACGGCAGCATCTGTGAACTCTTGAGCCGGTCTCCGTTAGAAAGTTGAGCTCCGGCGCGTTTTATCAGGTTCAGTTCTAACGTTTGCTCAAGAGGAGTGTTCAAGTGGAAGCCTGACTAAAAAGCCTCTCGTTTGCAAAGCCGATGACGAAGCCTTTCATCAATCTGTGCTGCCGACTCAGCTCACCGAACGGACGAGTCATTATAAAAAGGGATCGATTCAGTTCACGAGGTCAGAGCGATGACATCACCAAGGCCTCGCCGGGGCGCAACTCCAGAATTCAACACTGATAAGGGCTTGAAGCGCGAGTTATTGACAGATGAAGTGGACTTTATAGTCTTCATCACTCAATTTCAGTTCCCCTGAAGAGTTCGACTCGAACAGGGGCAAGAACCACCAGGAACCCTTTGACCTCTGTTCTGCAGCTCCATGTTCTCAGGAAGGATCACATTTCACCGCTGGCTCGCCGTTAGTCCAGGACCAACCCGATTCTCAGTCTGGAAGGGAAGCACCATAAAAACCACCGACCCTTGCACCGTCAGCAACGAACGCTCAGCCAGTCCAACAGGCTCCTCTAGATGGCGCTGCTGAGGCCTTCCACAGCGTATCGTCTTTGTCTTCCCAGGACATCGACTCAGGTAGAAGACAATGCTAGCCGCTGCCCCCCCCATAAAGGAAACGCAGGAGACTCCCAGCTTCTTAAAACCCAATAAGAGTTCTCTAAAAGGCGTGCAGACGCGTTGCTCTTTGACTCGTCACAAGTCAGGTCACTAAACAAGTCAGGAATTTGTGAACATTCCCAGCAGACCACAATGACCACAATGCACCAAGGCCAACAGAGCCCATATAGGGATGAAGACTTCTGCAGCCCCCCCCCCCCCCCCCCCCCCCATGTGCGAGTCAGGGGGGGGGCCTGACTCACAACAGCACAAGACTGGGCGAGTCGTTGGGAGGCGACCGTCTGTGGGCAATAGTCATTTTGCTTGCTAAAAGCACACCATGACTCATCATTTGGTTCTTCGCCAAGGCCCGCCCCCCCCCAGCAACTTTGTAACATCAGGCGCATCCTTATTTAATCCCAGCACCTCCAGGAAGGGCACGCGGAGGTCTGTCCAGACTTCAGGCTGCAGCGGATCGATCCCAAGATACCGCAGGTCCGACTCCTCAAGGTCGCCGCCTGGTTCACCGTTTCCTAGACGATGCAGACGCCATCGCCTAACGTCCCGACACGCTATTAGAAGCATCAGGCGAAAAAAGAACTCAGATTTTATTTACTCGTCCTAAACGTCGTGAGCAGGAACAGAATCGGACAGAAAGACGTTGCCTAGTCTTGTTTGTTGAGCCTCGTCTGTGGACGGGGGAACCCCCCCCCCCCCAGATTCAAGTCCCGGCTAGCTGCTGCTGCCGGCAGACTGCCGCTGACATAATGAACGGCTTCTGTCTGTGCAGGTCAGAGGGCAGCCGTGGACGGGGGCGTTTATTCACATTATCCAACTTGTCTGTGAACCAGATCCATTCGTCACAAAACAAAAGCCCAAACCGGCGGGTTCATGGAGCAAATCAAACTGTTCTCTGGGCTGCGACTGGCAACCAGACGGCCAATCGGAAAGCCAGGACCGGTGAGAAACGGCACGCTTTGCTTCCCCTCTGCCCTCGTCTCGCATGCAAAACGGACTCCTGAATGTTTCTGAAGACTTTTCCTCGGTGCTGCAGGAGTTCTAGAACAAACCTCAAACATCCCAAAGACGAAAACACAGCTCCCTGCCCACCTTCCCTCTGAACCACACATTGGAGGTACTACACTTCCTCTTCAGCCCCCGCCCCCCCCTCCTCCCTGGAAAAAAGTGCCTCCTGGTTTTTTAGCCTTAAAAGGGCAGAACAAACTGAATCCTGGCATGCCTCCAATTCCCTGGGCTCCGGTTACAGGCAGGAGGAGGACGGCTTTCCAGACAGGGAGGAGGCGGGAGGGGAAAAACAGGAAAAAAATGCAGGGCAAAGTTTTGTGTGGTGCATTTTAAAGCCCCGCCCACCGAGGATGAGACGAGACATGTACATTTGAGCAGAGACCAGAAAGGAAAGTCGAACAAAAAAAAAAATAAAATAAAAAATAAAAAGGTTTTCAAAATGCAACCGGCCAAAGTAGCGCGAGCGTTCCAAGCCCCCCCACCCCTCCCCCTCCCACTCCCACCGGCGGTCAGCTCGGTTCCACAACAGCACTAGTTCTTAGCTCGGTGAAAAACGATTCCGGAAGAGTCGATCCTGCAGGATGCCAGATTAAAGCAACACCAACCGACTAAGAGTCATTTAATCGGCTTCACTTTAACATTGTAGACAAAAAGAATAAACAATATTAGCTCATTACAAAACAGCCACTGCCAAGCAGGAATGCAAGAAGTGCAAGTGCATGCAGGAACATATTGCATAATGCCCGCTTATTGCCCGAACATGAGGCACGGCGCACCGGGGCGCGTTTCCAGCTCTGATGTCATGCAATAGCCTGAATGGAGTGGGCCCGCTACTAACCCTTGCCATCGCCCCCAACAGCCCCCTTCCACCAGCGCAGACAGGAAGTCATGCTAATGATAATGAGCTAGCAGGAAGTGATCCATTTGGACCTCGGTGGTTAAACTCTAATCTCCCCGTATGGCCAAAGACTAATCGCGGCCACCGAAGCACTTCCTCTCCCACCGTTTCTGACCACACGATTAATGATGAGGAATCACCAACCCGAAAGCAAGCTAGCTGTTAGCATGTCATGGCCGCTAACGCGGTTGTACCATAAAACAGAAGGTTGCTCTTCCTGTACACGACAACTTGGAATCGCCAACTGATGCACGACTATCGACAGCCGTCCCTTGCGGCACCTTAAATTACAGCTAGGATTGGTGTCTGGTACCATGGACCGCCTAATCACTGATCCGCTTTCAGCAGCAGAAATTGGGATCGGAAGCAGCCAACCTCCGGATGGATCAGCGCGAGGGTCAAGTGACAGACGAGTCATTTTAGAAAACGTTTAAAGGCTGATGAACATGGAAAAGCTCTTCATGAGACTGGCGACTTGTGTCAAGCTGAACTACAACCTCGCTGTTGGGGGAGTAATACACACACACGTACTGCTACAAGTAGAGTTACTCCCTTCTCTATTCAGTAATAACACATTATGTTACCAGAGGAGCAAAATGCCCACGAAGTAGACGGATGGGACGAGTCTGAACCAAAGACGGACCAGCCTAGTCAAGTCAGGAATGGACTGGAAAGAAGTTGAGAAATAATAAATGCATTCATCACATCTGTTTTTATAAACTAGTCATCTGTGTCAGGAATAGAGAAGCGCTATAGCAGCAAAAAGGTCCTTTACTCATTGGTGACGAAGCTTCACTGCCACACAGCAACGATAAAGCCTGTTCAAACATGGGTGTGAGCACAGTGGAATATCGGCATGCTGGACATTCCACGCAGGCATTGGGTCCTCGCCACTTTCAAGAGGCTTTTTAAATTCCACGAGGAGCAACAACAACATCGTGTACATTTGTACAGCTTGAATTCTAAAAGACAGCAGAGAGCCGAAGCCCGGCTGGTCAGTGTCTCCGTCACTCGCCCCACTGAACCAACGGTTGCCGAGTGACACCGCCAGCGCTCTGTCGGCTTCTGACAGTAATGCCATGTCTGTGGGATTGCGTCAAAGCCATCTGAGCAGACATCACCTGCTGGGTGGGGTCTGCATTGCATAGGGCCCGGGAGTGCAGTCTTTGGGCTGCCGCGGTTGGGATAGGCCGGTTAGAGCAACGCTTAGCCCAGAGTCGCTCCAATCTCACAACAGGTATCAGAGAATCTATCCCAAGCAACGGGATTCCAGCTGGGGGGTGGCCGGCTTATCTTAACGGCGTACACGGTGACCCGACCGATGAAAATACTTCCGCCGGCAGCAACTCTGGAATCCAGTCCTTTACAGTGCGACGTAAGACACATCGTTCCTCAAGCCTCAGTAAATATAAAGTGAAGAACGATTCCAGGCCAACGCTTTCAGGGGTGAATGAGACGGACTATTCTTGAACCGGGGCAGCGCCTTCGGAGCGTTGCACCCTGGAACCCGCCCGCTCCCAAGAGATTAGACGGTCATTGCGACCTTCGGAATATTTATTCATTTTGAGACTAAATCAGATTAGAGGCTTCCCCGTTTGTTCGCTTCCACCCCGATTTAACCGACCCACCGGTTGTGAATAACCCACGCTTGTTTTATAGCCCATCAATACTCGGGTTTTCGAAAAGCAATAAATGAAACCCGTCAGTCCAGGACGAGACTTAACAGGGTCAGGAAAGCAGAGAACGCCAGCCGGGCCCCGCCGACAAGACGCGTGGCATCGGACTGAACCGCCATGGTAGTTTGGTCATTTGTGGTGAGCGTTGCTCACCGGGTGTGTCCATTTTTGCAATGAAAGGAGGAAGTAATGGAGGAGGAAAGGCTCCGCCCCAATCGCCTTAAGAAACAGCTCAGAATGAGTCAAGAGCAGCACAGCGCCGATGAAGATGGCTCATTGGTGTCTGGTACCAGAAGAACCCTGGTTAACCTTCCGGTTGGGTCCGAGATGATTCCGTTCACGACCAACACCCCCCCCCCCCCTCCCCCCCCGCCCTCGTTACAGAAAACGCTTCTCAACCACGCTGCATCGGATTTAGAAAATACATCAAGCGTCTTTCCAACAAGCTCGACCCGAGCGTTCCGTCTCCGCACAGAACCAGAACTGGTTAAGGTTCATCTCGGGTCATCACACCTGCAGCAGGAAGCGTCGACCTGTGGACACCGGCTGGAGACACTCGTCCCAAACGTAGAACCACGCCCGGGTTCTTCCCACCCGAGCGCAGACGCGCTACGAGTCTCCCGTCTCAGAACCCTTCTCATTGGTCGGCTATACTCCAGGTGTGTGCGGACGCAGTCACCACCTGTCCAGTTGAACGTCACACCAACCTCAAAAGACATACTTCAAAGCCTTTATTCCCGATGCCAGGATTCAAACATTGGGAGGACGTGATGGACGACGTCGTCCGGTCTCCACCGGGGACATCGCACACACCTGACACCTGCAAGCGGAACCAGAGCAGCAGGTAGGCCGGACCTCATCCCGGCACCGAACAGCCGCTCGGAAGCGTCCGGCGGAGCTAGGGAACGGACCCACAGATCTCACGCCCGGCCCAACGGCGGGATCAGGCCTCCCCCCGACCCAGTCAGGCCGGGCCGACCCGGCAGAAACAAAGTTCTGCTTCAGCCCACTTCCAGTCGGGCACCAGCTCTCCTCCCTGCTGCACGCCGAAGCCCAGTAGAACCCAGCTCCATGCCAACGAGTCCGAACCAAATCCAGCCCACAGTGCAACAGGCGTGGAGACAATAGACCAGTGTGTGTGTGCGTGCGCGCGCGCGCGCATCCTGCTAGGCCTGAATGACATCCTGACCCAGAGGCCGGCCTGGACGCGCCCAGGCCTGCTCGGAACACGAAGCCCGGCCCGCTCAACCGGAAACAGCACCGGCCGACCCTGCGCGGAAACGCGGCTCAGCAACAGCGACCTAGTGAACGCGCAACTGACACGCGCACGCTCGGCTCGGGTTCACTCGGCCCTGAAGTCACGCATTCTTCCACTACGGCTTTCAGGTTTAAACACGTTGGACCAACTCCAATTAGCCCGAACCATGACGTCACCCACAGCGGGAGCTGCGTCAGCGCGCCGTGGAGCGCGCCGTGGAGCGCGCCGTGGAGCCCCCCCCCCCACTCACCGATGGACACCAGCTTGATGTTCTCCTTGTCGATGAACTCCAGCCCCACCGACACGTTCTCCAGCTGCATCTGGCGGAAGGTGGGCCTCTGGTTGTACTTCCGGAACATCTTCTTCTGGGACAGGACCTCCAGCAGCCCGATGAGGCGCAGCCCGTCGCTGAGGTCCGTCTGCAAGTTGGCGATTCTCTTGTTGACGCACTTCAGGTGCTCGTTGCACCAGCGCGTGAACGTGTTCCGCTGGATCTGCTTCCACGGCGCGTCCTCGGCCAGGTCCTTCTCCGTGGCGGGCATCTCGGCGTCCTTGTCCGGGCAGAGTGCGCTTGGAGCGGGCGCGGCGCACTGGTGGAGCCGGGGGTGTGAACCGCTCATTTTTATTGCGTCGACTGCGTCTCGGTTCGCTGGCGCGTTTCTGGGCGGAGTCTGCTCAACTCTGCTGGACCGCCCCCTCTGTCTTTCTCTCTGTGTCTCTGTCTCTGTATTCGCAACGTGTCTGTGCATGAAAAGAAAGAGGGACAGAACGAGACATGAGACATGAGACGTGAGACATGAGACAAACCCGAGACAGAGAGAGTTTCTGCGCGATGGGACCGGCGGTCCAACAAACACGAACTGGTCCGGATCCATCTGTCAAGCTGTAAATATTTATATTTATATGTGTTTTCACCCCCCCCCCCCCCCCCCCCCCATCTTTGTCCAAGACAGAAGGTAATAAAAGTTGGGATCACAAGTCTGTTCTCTTCTCAACAATTAAAGTATTTTCTCTCTTTTGTCAAAGTTGTGCAGTGTCAGAAAATGTTAAGGGAATAAAGTGGACAGCTAGTGGACAACTAGTGGACAGCTAGTGGACAGCTAGTGGACAGCTAGTGGACAGTCTGACCTTCTGCAAGAGAAAACTCTTCTGAGGAAACGTTTAAAGTCAGTTTGTAAGCCAGAGGGGAAACGCCGACTCAGTCAGAGTCGTGATTCATGTCATAGTTCTACTGACTCCACAGACTGGTCTACGAGGAAGAGGATTCCAGCGCATAGATCTGCTCAGGTCATTGATAACTGAGGTGTGTGTGTGTGTGTGTGTGTGTGTGTGTGCGTGTGTGTGTGTGCGTGTGTGTGTGATACCACATACAAGTACATTGACAGCTCACTGTGGGTTACGCATGGCCAAGAGGCAGGAAAGCCAAATAGTGCTCATAGTCAATGTATTTATTCCACTTTTATTGTGAACCGGAACAATCCTAGTTCCGGTTGTATATGCTTTTATTTTGGAAATCCCCGCGCTAACTTCGCCGGAAACACCGGATTCAAATTTCAACGTGACATTGTTGCTCTCAACAATCAACATTCATTGATTTCGCCTCCCTTTGTGATCAGAAGTATCAAGAACGTATTGTGCGCACGTGCGCGTGCGTGTTAGTCCATGATTTTGGTCAAAAGGAGAACGTAAAGAATGTCCCTGTCCCCTAAGGAACACTTCGAACCTCCAAAATAAAAAGCCTTATTTACTGCCTCCAGAAGCAGGACGCACCGGATGTCCTCGGGCGGTAGTTTGGCTCCCTCTACTGTTTCCTTGCGGTACTACAATTAATAAATATCCTTCGATCCAAAGATATTTCACATATTCCAGTTCAGTTAAAGACATGAGGAGCTCCTAAATTCAGTTTACATGTGCCGGATGGCGATGATAGCAAAAACAGAGCATTAAATTATCCACATTTATAACACTGAGTTTTCTGAATCGATGAAATCGGAAACTTGGTCCCGGAAACTTCAGATACATTTCTCCCATTTAAACAGAATTCAGAACAGACTTCGTGGAAAAGGTTTGTGTTCCAGCAAGAGAACCCAAATGCATAGCTCAGCACAAACTATTGAGGCGATTGCACTAAGCATCACGTGAAGCGACTATTATAAACATGAAGTTTATTGTCATTTGCATAATAGTGCATGTTACAGTGTGTGAAATGAGCCTGAATGCGTGTGTGTGTGTGTGTGTGTGTGTGTGGCGCAGTGCTTCATACTCTCAGCCCTAACCCAGAAAGATTCCCAGGAGGGGCCGTTACAGAGCGTTACAAATCTCCAGAAAACATCTGGCAATCCTTCAGAATAGAATTTCTCGTTCATTTCATCGACCGCTAGATGTTTCAGGACCGTTAGCCTGCATTTAGCATCATTTACAAGTAAATAGATTTTGTTGATGGAAACTGATTGTTGACTTCGTTCTCTCCTAAACATGTCAGGATTGTTTCACAACGTAAGTCTTAAAAGTCTCTTCAACGGTCAAAAGTCATCAACACCATATTGTAAAAGCATCAACGCCAAACACGGGTCTCTTGGACTATCGGGTGAATTGATTAACTGGCAGATGAAAGCAGAACTTGACTAAAGAAGGACATTGTTGGCCAGCGGTCCACAGCGGGGTTCCGTTTCTGTGTCTACTTCCTCCGGCGAGGCAGCGTCTGCGTTACTTCGTCTGTTAGGAAGATAACTCAAAATGTTACAGACGGATCTTGATGAAATATTCAGACAATGTTGGGAATGTTTCCAGGAACAGACGATTACATTTTAGTGATGATCCAGAAGAGATCCTGGATTCTGGATCACTTTGAAATGTTCTGTAACATTGCAGTCAGTGGAGCTTCAAAATGTGTTCCTCAATATCTCGGCTGATTATTGACCGATGTTTATGGAATTTGACACACTCATGTAGGGTGGGGGTCTCTACCTCACCACCAAAAGTCTTCTGGTTCTGATCCGGAATGAGGTCAGGAACAAATATTACATTTTAACATTAAACCCATTTATGGATTCAAGAATCAGGTAAAAATACACATAAACTCTGATTCACTTTGACTTTTCATGGTTGGTGTATAAAGACACCAAGAACAATCTAGAACCTTCTGGTGCTGATCCAGATCACCGTGTGGACGGTGTAGATCCAATTAGGAGGGGGACAAGCTGCTTGGGGGAGGTCTGTGCTCTTTGAGCGCTTCAATGTCTTTCTGCCGCTCCCCGTCCCCGTCCCCGTCCCTGGGTCTCGCCTCGCCTTGCCGACCGCCGCTGATTCGTGCGCCCAGGTCTTGCGTATAGCATTTTCGAACGATTGTTAGTAGAGCTGGCCTTTTTGTTATTCTTTCTCGGCTGTGTCTTGTGTTATATAGATATTTTCGTTGGGCTCCAGCCGCCCCGCAATCCTGTGTACAGCTCCAGGAAATTGAGCTTTCTGACGAACCTACATCAGTAAAATATAAAGTCAACATTCACACCGTCTCCGTCCTCTGTTCCCTGGGGTCCCCTCGCTTCAGTCCATAACACAAACATCTACACCTTTTGACTTGCAGTGCTACACAATGCCAAAGGGGCGATGCGTGTCCAGAGGAGAGACAGGGACTATATCGGTAGAAGGATGCTGAGGATGGAACTGCCAGGGAACAGGACTAGAGGACGACCCAGGAGAAGAGACATGGACGTAGTGAGGGAGGACGTGAGAGTGGCTGGTGTTGGGGAGGACGATGCAAAGGACAGGGTGAAGTGGAGACGGTTGGGTTGCTGTTTTGTGCAGTTCAATGCATTTTGGGTGTTTCTTGAAGAGTCTCGACATTTTAACATTTGAAGTTGAGATATCTGCAGTTCCAGATTCAGGAATAATGTTTTTGGCTGTTTCATCATTCAAACATTGCAGAATGTTCAAATGGGCAAATAAAGTGGGGAATATTAAGAATTGTCATGGAAAAATAAAAGACTATTGTTAGATTCATGTGATTAGACTGTGTTGCAGGGAAAGGGACAAGAATTATACTTCAAATAAATAATTTGATCTATCAGTCCAAAGAACGGAATAGACAGATCAGAACTTTGGGCTGCCGGAACAGAACTGTGTTATCTGTGATTGGATGATCTGTTTCCATGGTAATAAATCAGACATGGCGAGCATGACAAATGATTTTAAATATTTGTTCAGCCAATTAGTCTCCATGCCTGCATTTCTGTCAGAGCAAAGTTTCAGAGACAAACACTCATAAATTACTTTATTTACCAAAGATTGAACTTCGTCTCAGATTTGGAATTTTGGAGTAAAAAAAATGCAATTAAGAGGAACAACTTGAATATTTAGAACTTTAATGAAATGCATGCGTGGAATGAGATCCAGAGTTTTCCACGCTCGTTATCAACGGACCAACAATCAATCATCCTGGGCTGGAGCGGCGAGTTATTAATCACCCAAAGCCGACAATACGGAATGTTCATTTAAATCTAATTACATTCACAAGGCACATAAAAAAGGCACATTCCATTTGCACAGCCTCATCCTCAAAGGAATTAAGGGGGGGGGGGGCTGTCCACTGGGGAAAAGGCAATTACATTCTCTGAGGTGTGGATCCAGGAATATTCTTCATCTCCCAACTTCATTTCAACAAATACTGAATCAACAGTTTGTTGGTGATGAATTTGACTGACATGAAGTGGCACCTTGTTCGTATCCCGATTATAGTGCCGTAGTTCGTCTTCATTCCTTTCCTTTAGGCACATTTACGCATTTCTCTCCATAGATAGTAAATCTATTTTTAACCTGTTCATGCGTAAATTGATCCACGATCAATAAAATCAGTCTTGCCTGTTGTGCAGACATGAAATAGAATGATGATGCAGACTTTTGAATTTTGAATCAGCTCATTGTGGAGCTCTGCGACCCCCCCTCTAGTTCTAAAAAGGAAGCATGTGTGTGTGTGTGTGTGGGGGGGGGGGGTCTTATCCTCAAATAATAAAAGCAAATGTGTCCTCTGCTATCTTTTAGAGCTGAAGCGGTTTTCCTGTGAACAGCCTTAAACTTGGACGTGCCGCACCGCCCTCTTGCAGTGTGGAACCCGTTCCTGGCGGCGGAGGGCGCGCATGCAGCCGCCGCGCACGGCCCCCGTTAAAAAGGATCAAGCGCAGTCAGTGTCCGTGTTTTACCTTATTTGGTGCGGAGCCCCCAAACGCAAGACCAGCGAGATATTTCAGTCTGCCGCTGCGGCAATGCACGCAAAAGAGTGCGCTCCGGCTCCGTCGCGCACAAACGACCTTTATTGGACTGGACGCGCGTGAAAGGGATGGATGCGCACTTTCACGCGTGCCATGCATCATCTTCTGCGCGTTTGGGACGGACCGCCGCGCTGTCAGTCCGTTACGCGAGTCTATATGGACCTAAAACCACCAAACCATCCAGCGCCCGAGAAGAGTTAACGGTGCGTGAGGCGCGGCGCACCGCGGCGCACCGCGGCGCAGCGCCGCTCCGTCCAATCCGAACCGAGCCAAGCGATCAAACATGACAGAAGCCCCCCATGTCACCCATCCGCAAACCGCCCCGCAGTGACGGAACCACGGCCCCATCCCCTCTCTCCTCAGCATGCCGGGGAAGAACTCACCGCGTCTCCAGCAGTGCGCGCGTTCCGGTCTGGTCCTCTCAGCCGTGGGTAGGTTGGTGTGTGCAGCCCCGAGGTCCCGGTCCTCCCTTCCCACGCAGTCCCAGTGTGGGGGGGGGGGGGGTTGCGTAAAGCGAAGGGAAGGAGATGGTCCCGCGCTGCTTCCCTCTTTCCTGCCTCCGCGTCTCTCTGCCCACCGTGACAGCCTTAATTGGTAAAGGTTTCAGGCACAAGGGGTTCTAGGGGGCGTCGCCCACTCGCCCGCCCCGCCCCTACTTCTGCTCTGTCCTTTTACATGACGTCATGATCGCGCCATCAGTATTTCAAAGGTATGACGTATTCGACCCACGCAGGGCCACGACCTCTCCTTTTCCCGAGAGGAACTGAAACATGTTTTCATCTGCGTGGGGATCTCAGGACTGTGAGTGGGAGTGGAACCGGCCGCAATCAGAGAGCGAAAAAGACCGAGACATGTTTGCAGGGCGGAAGAAGCAACTACTGCCAGAGTGGCTAGAATTTATGAGCTTGCAGGAACAATTATGAGATTAAATGCAAGATTCCAGCCTCAGACATCAGCCAGAGGTCCCTGTGGGGGGTGCACAAAGGGAGAGGCGGTTCCTCACCTCCACGGGGCTGGGGTTCGACACACCGACCTTCTGATGAGGAGACGACGTGCGTTTATGTCGTTGTTGTTGTTGTTTCTTTCAGCAGGATGCAAGTCTGAAGCAGCCAATCAGAGCTGGTGCTGACGCAGAAGGTCAGACTGCGTACGTTACCTGGTCGCCCCACGGCCAGCATCTTGTCTCTGCGGTTCGTTTTTAGTCCCCAAATAAAGCCGGCAGATATTTGACAAGTCCCTCCTGAACACCAAAATGTGTCCCAAGTCCCCCGGAGGTTTTCGTCATGTTTCTACGGTCATGTTTTGCGGCTGTATTTCTCATCCTTATCAGCTGATGTTATTTTGGTGCAACAGAAAATTTGCTCTACTTTATCAGGATCTTGATGATTACAAATCTGAAACTGGGTCTTGGTCTGACTTAGATCCCGTAAAAGTTCGAGAGCGATCCGGATTCCCGTCTGGATACAAATCTAAGAATAATAATCTGGATTTTCCCATTTACTTATAAAGGAGGCTTTTGCAACAAATCCTATCTTGTAAAATCTGCATTAAATTCAGTCACCAAGAATCAGAGTCATGAAGGGGTCCGATATGAACCATCATGAAACATCTTCTGGTTCTGATCCAGAACGAGGTCAGGAACAAATACTACATTTTAACATTAAACCCATTTATGGATTCAAGAATCAGTTAAAAATATACCAAGAACAATCTAGAACCTTCTGGTGCTGATCCAGATCACCGTGTGGACAGTGTAGATCCAGTTAGGAGGGGAGAGAGCAGCTTGGGGGAGGTCTGTGCTCTCTGAGTGCTTTTCCGGGTAAAACATGCTCCAGAGCATTGGAGGTAAAAACATAATCAGATATACTTCATATCAAGCATCCTTTTCTTCTAAAGCTAGAGGCATAGCCACAGTAATTTGTGGGCGTGTCCTATTTCTGAGCTAATAGTAATGGTAATCTCAGCCATTTTGAACTGGTTGGATTCTATTGGCATGCATAAGGCGAAGGGTCGCTGTCCCCACACCTTCATTCATTCATTATCCAACCTCTTATTCCGTTATCGGGTCGCAGGCCAAGCTGGAGCCTATCTCAGCAGTCAATGGGCGAGAGGCGGGGGACACCCTGGACAAGCCGCCATCGCAGGGCAACACAGAGACAGACAATCAGCCACACACACACTCACACCTACGGGCAATTTAGCGTCACTAATCTGCATGTTTTTGGGAGGAAGCCGGAGAACCCGGAGAGAACCCGGAGAGAACCCACGCAGACACGGGGAGAACATGCAAACTCCTCACAGAATGGCCACAAGTCGGAGACGAACCGGCGACCATCTCGCTGTGAGGCAACAGTGCTAACCACTGCGCCACCAGGCCGCCCTGGCTACTAATACTCCTGGGGAGTCTGATTGCCTTGGTGGTTTCAGTCCTTTCTTTGTTTTCTGCTCCAACAGGAGTGCAAGTATCTAAACTCTCTACCAGTCCTGTAGAACTGAAGAAGTGTCTTGGATGAGAGGAGAAACATCTCCAATCAAACTTGAACAGGTCCAGTCGACTCTTTGTTTTTGCTCTTCGTGACTTGTGGAACAAAGTTCCGCTCCCCCTGAACGCCTCCCATCCCATACAGGCATTTATTTCATCTGTATTTAACTTGAAATGAAATGAAACGGTGTTATCCTGGCAGTTTGGAACACTGGATAAGAGCTCTCTTGAAACAAGAACTGAATTGATATGGGAGTAGGACTTGGAAGACAACAGTTTTCTGTCTTGTCTGGATTCAGCTCGCTCCATACTCAGATCCACCGGCCATTCGTCTGGCCTTTGTGTCTTAAAATGTTTAGATCTAAAAGCTCAGACTAAATAAGAAGGGTGAGGGGAAAGGGATGATCTCATTTTGGAAATACACCCTGATGTCCAGCGCTCGCTCCAGCTAAAGAGGTTAGACTAACGCAGTAGTCATCAGAGATACCCCAATAATACGCCGTTAGTACTAACAAATGTACACAATCACACATACAGTCATCAATTAAAGACAAGACCAGATCAATAAGTAAAACTAGCTAAATACACAAGGAGTCTGAGTCACCGTGGCGACGTGAGGAAACACACATGAACCCTGTCGCTTCGGTGAGTCGTTGGGTTCCTGACTCAGCCAAGCAGGCGAAGGGTTAACAGTCGAATCACAAATCACATGACAGTGGAAGCGCCGGTAGTTTCCCATTAAAGTCGCCCTTCTGCTGTGAATCTCCGGAGTTCAGGCTCGCCACTTCCTGTCAGCGTGGGGCTGAGTCGATAAAGATTTCAATCATTGTTGAGCAAAGCCCTCAAAGGAAAGCGAAGGAGCGGAGAGAGGGGGATGGAGTTATGAACTGACCCAAATGTGTTCCCTTTAAAGTGTGTGCGTGTGTGTGTGTGTGTGTGCGTGCGTGTGTGTGTGCGTGTGTGTGCGTGTGTGTGTGTGTGTGTGCGTGCGCACTCTAAGCAGATCCAGATGGCTGCCGTTGTAGTCGTGCGCTTGTGAAGTCGGTCGATGACATCATCAGTGTACAGCTTGTTCAAATTACATCAGCAGAGGCTGCAGGGGCGAGAAGAAACGCCGGCAAAATGAAGGTTGTCATGGAGACCGGCTCAATCAGCATGTCAGTGTTCACGTCTCATTATAATCCCCCCCATCCGACGCGATCGCTGCCGATCAGGGCAACGACCACAACGACCACAACGTGCTGCCGATCAGGGCAACGACCACAACGTGCTGCTGATCAGGGCAACGACCACAACGTGCTGCCAATCAGGGCAACGATCACAACGTGCTGACGATCAGGGCAACGACCACAACGTGCTGCCAATCAGGGCAACGATCACAACGTGCTGCCGATCAGGGCAACGACCACAACATGCTGCTGATCAGGGCAACGACCACAATGTGCTGACGATCAGGGCAACGACCACAACGACCACAACGTGCTGCCAATCAGGGCAACGACCACAACGACCATAACGTGCTGCCGATCAGGGCAACGACCACAACATGCTGCTGATCAGGGCAACGACCACAACGACCATAACGTGCTGCCGATCAGGGCAACAACCACAACATGCTGCTGATCAGGGCAACAATCACAATGTGCTGCCGATCAGGGCAACGACCACAACGTGCTGCCGATCAGGGCAACGACCACAACGTGCTGCAGATCGGGGCAACGATCACAACGTGCTGCCGATCAGGGCAACAACCACAACGTGCTGCCGATCGGGGCAACGATCACAACGTGCTGCCGATCAGGGCAATGATCACAACATGCTGACGATCAGGGCAACGACCACAACGTGCTGCCGATCAGGGCAACGACCACAACGACCATAACGTGCTGCCGATCAGGGCAACGACCACAACGTGCTGCAAATCAGGGCAACGACCACAACATGCTGCCGATCAGGGCAACGACCACAACGACCACAACGTGCTGCCGATCAGGGCAATGGTCACAACGTGCTGCCGATCAGGGCAACAATCACAATGTGCTGAAGATCAGGGCAACGACCACAACATGCTGCCGATCAGGGCAACGACCACAACGTGCTGCCGATCAGGGCAACGACCACAACGTGCTGCCGATCAGGGCAACGACCACAACGTGCTGACGATCAGGGCAACGATCACAACGTGCTGCCGATCAGGGCAACGATCACAAAGTGCTGCCGATCAGGGAAACGGTCACAACGTGCTGCCGATCAGGGAAACGGTCACAACGTGCTGCCGATCAGGGCAACAATCACAATGTGCTGACGATCAGGGCAACGACCACAACGTGCTGCTGATCAGGGCAACGATCACAACGTGCTGCCGATCAGGGCAACGATCACAACGTGCTGACGATCAGGGCAACGATCACAACGTGCTGCCGATCAGGGCAACGATCACAACGTGCTGCCAATCAGGGCAACAACCACAACGACCATAACGTGCTGCCGATCAGGGCAACGACCACAACGTGCTGCCGATCAGGGCAACGACCACAACATGCTAACGATCAGGGCAACGACCACAACGACCACAACGTTCTGCCGATCAGGGCAACGATCACAACGTGCTGCCAATCAGGGCAACAACCACAACGACCATAACGTGCTGCCGATCAGGGCAACGACCACAACGTGCTGCCGATCAGGGCAACGACCACAACATGCTAACGATCAGGGCAACGACCACAACGTGCTGCCGATCAGGGCAACGACCACATGGTGCTGCCGATCACGGCAACGGCCACAACGACCATAACGTGCTGCCGATCAGGGCAACGACCACAACATGCTGCTGATCAGGGCAACGACCACAACGTGCTGCCGATCAGGGCAACGACCACAACGTGCTGCCGATCAGGGCAACGACCACATGGTGCTGCCGATCAGGGCAACGTGCTGACGATCAGGGCAACGATCACAACGTGCTGCTGATCAGGGCAACGACCACAACGTGCTGCTGATCAGGGCAACGACCACAACGTGCTGCTGATCAGGGCAACGATCACAACGTGCTGCCAATCAGGGCAACGATCACAATGTGCTGACGATCAGGGCAACGATCACAACGTGCTGCCGATCAGGGCAACGATCACAACGTGCTGACGATCAGGGCAACGATCACAACGTGCTGCCGATCAGGGCAACGATCACAACGTGCTGCCAATCAGGGCAACAACCACAACGACCATAACGTGCTGCCGATCAGGGCAACGACCACAACGTGCTGCCGATCAGGGCAACGACCACAACATGCTAACGATCAGGGCAACGACCACAACGACCACAACGTGCTGCCGATCAGGGCAACGACCACAACATGCTAACGATCAGGGCAACGACCACAACGACCACAACGTGCTGCCGATCAGGGCAATGACCACATGGTGCTGCCGATCAGGGCAACGGCCACAACGACCATAACGTGCTGCCGATCAGGGCAACGACCACAACGACCATAACGTGCTGCCGATCAGGGCAACGACCACAACATGCTGCTGATCAGGGCAACAACCACAACGACCATAACGTGCTGCCGATCAGGGCAACGACCACAACATGCTGCTGATCAGGGCAACGACCACAATTTGCTGACGATCAGGGCAACGACCACAACGTGCTGACGATCGGGGCAACGATCACAACGTGCTGCCGATCAGGGCAACGACCACAACGTGCTGCCGATCGGGGCAACGACCACATGGTGCTGCCGATCAGGGCAACGGCCACAACGACCATAACGTGCTGCCGATCAGGGCAACGACCACAACGTGCTGACGATCAGGCCAACGACCACAACGACCACAACGTGCTGCCGATCAGGGCAACGGTCACAACGTGCTGCCGATCAGGGCTACAATCACAATGTGCTGACGATCAGGGCAACGACCACAACGTGCTGCCGATCAGGGCAACGATCACAACGTGCTGCCGATCAGGGCAACGACCACAACGTGCTGCCGATCAGGGCAATGACCCCAACGTGCTGACGATCAGGGCAACGATCACAACGTGCTGCTGATCAGGGCAACGACCACAACATGCTGCTGATCAGGGCAACGATCACAACGTGCTGCCAATCAGGGCAACGATCACAACGTGCTGACGATCAGGGCAACGATCACAACGTGCTGCCGATCAGGGCAACGATCACAACGTGCTGACGATCAGGGCAACGATCACAACGTGCTGCCGATCAGGGCAACGATCACAACGTGCTGCCAATCAGGGCAACAACCACAACGACCATAACGTGCTGCCGATCAGGGCAACGACCACAACGTGCTGCCGATCAGGGCAACGACCACAACATGCTAACGATCAGGGCAACGACCACAACGACCACAACGTGCTG
>NC_090898.1:1501953-1539453 GCF_040956055.1 Brachionichthys hirsutus | reverse complement strand
CTGTGTTTTGTGGGTGAGACGCTGCTCTAGCTGTGTTTTGTGGGTGAGACGCTGCTCTAGCTGTTTTTTGTGGGTGAGACGCTGCTCTAGCTGTGTTTTGTGGGTGAGACGCTCCTCTAGCTGTGTTTTGTGGGTGAGACGCTCCTCTAGCTGTGTTTTGTGGGTGAGACGCTGCTCTAGCTGTGTTTTGTGGGTGAGACGCTCCTCTAGCTGTGTTTTGTGGGTGAGACGCTCCTCTAGCTGTGTTTTGTGGGTGAGACAATGCTCTAGCTGTGTTTTTGTGGGTGAGACAATGCTCTAG
Organism: Brachionichthys hirsutus; assembly: GCF_040956055.1. Taxonomy (NCBI): domain Eukaryota; kingdom Metazoa; phylum Chordata; class Actinopteri; order Lophiiformes; family Brachionichthyidae; genus Brachionichthys; species Brachionichthys hirsutus. Next base: position 1,539,152 of record NC_090898.1, on the reverse strand, counting down.
CTGTGTTTTGTGGGTGAGACGCTGCTCTAGCTGTGTTTTGTGGGTGAGACGCTCCTCTAGCTGTGTTTTGTGGGTGAGACGCTGCTCTAGCTGTGTTTTGTGGGTGAGAGGCTGCTCTAGCTGTGTTTTGTGGGTGAGAGGCTGCTCTAGCTGTGTTTTGTGGGTGAGACGCTGCTCTAGCTGTGTTTTGTGGGTGAGACGCTGCTCTAGCTGTGTTTTGTGGGTGAGACGCTCCTCTAGCTGTGTTTTGTGGGTGAGACGATCCTCTAGCTGTGTTTTTGTGGGTGAGACAATGCTCTAGCTGTGTTTTGTGGGTGAGACGCTGCTCTAGCTGTGTTTTGATGGTGAGACGCTCCTCTAGCTGTGTTTTGTGGGTGAGACGCTGCTCTAGCTGTGTTTTGTGGGTGAGACGCTCCTCTAGCTGTGTTTTGTGGGTGAGACGCTGCTCTAGCTGTGTTTTGTGGGTGAGACGCTCCTCTAGCTGTGTTTTGTGGGTGAGATGCTCCTCTAGCTGTGTTTTGTGGGTGAGACAATGCTCTAGCTGTGTTTTGTGGGTGAGACGCTCCTCTAGCTGTGTTTTGTGGGTGAGACAATGCTCTAGCTGTGTTTTTGTGGGTGAGACAATGCTCTGGCTGTGTTTTGTGGGTGAGACGCTGCTCTAGCTGTGTTTTGTGGGTGAGACGCTCCTCTAGCTGTGTTTTGTGGGTGAGACAATGCTCTAGCTGTGTTTTTGTGGGTGAGACAATGCTCTAGCTGTGTTTTGTGGGTGAGACGCTGCTCTAGCTGTGTTTTGTGGGTGAGACGCTCCTCTAGCTGTGTTTTGTGGGTGAGACGCTGCTCTAGCTGTGTTTTGTGCAGGGTGAGACGCTGCTCTAGCTGTGTTTTGTGGGTGAGACGCTGCTCTAGCCGTGTTTTGTGGGTGAGACGCTGCTCTAGCTGTGTTTTGTGGGTGAGAGGCTGATGTCACTGTTTTTTGTGGGTGAGACGCTGCTCTAGCTGTGTTTTGTGGGTGAGACGCTCCTCTAGCTGTTGTTTTGTGGGTGAGAGGCTGCTCTAGCTGTGTTTTGTGGGTGAGACAATGCTCTAGCTGTGTTTTTGTGGGTGAGACAATGCTCTAGCTGTGTTTTGTGGGTGAGACGCTGCTCTAGCTGTGTTTTGTGGGTTAGACGCTGCTCTAGCTGTGTTTTGTGGGTAAGACGCTGCTCTAGCTGTGTTTTGTGCAGGGTGAGACGCTGCTCTAGCTGTGTTCTGTGGGTGAGACGCTGCTGTAGCTGTTTTTTGTGGGTGAGACGCTGCTCTAGCCGTGTTTTGTGGGTGAGACGCTGCTCTAGCTGTGTTTTGTGGGTGAGAGGCTGATGTCGCTGTTTTTTGTGGGTGAGACGCTGCTCTTGCTGTGTTTTGTGGGTGAGACGCTGCTCTAGCCGTGTTTTGTGGGTGAGACGCTGCTCTAGCTGTGTTTTGTGGGTGAGAGGCTGATGTCGCTGTTTTTTGTGGGTGAGACGCTGCTCTTGCTGTGTTTTGTGGGTGAGACGCTCCTCTAGCTGTGTTTTGCGGGTGAGACGCTCCTCTAGCTGTTGTTTTGTGGGTGAGAGGCTGCTCTAGCTGTGTTTTGTGGGTGAGACAATGCTCTAGCTGTGTTTTTGTGGGTGAGACAATGCTCTAGCTGTGTTTTGTGGGTGAGACGCTGCTCTAGCTGTGTTTTGTGGGTTAGACGCTGCTCTAGCTGTGTTTTGTGGGTGAGAGGTTGATGTCGCTGTTTTTTGTGGGTGAGATGCTGCTCTAGCTGTGTTTTGTGGGTGAGACGCTCCTCTAGCTGTGTTTTGTGGGTGAGAGGCTGCTCTAGCTGTGTTTTGTGGGTGAGAGGCTGATGTCGCTGTTTTTTGTGGGTGAGACAATGCTCTAGCTGTGTTTTGTGGGTGAGACGCTGCTCTAGCTGTGTTTTGTGGGTGAGACGCTCCTCTAGCTGTGTTTTGTGGGTGAGACGCTGCTCTAGCTGTGTTTTGTGCAGGGTGAGACGCTGCTCTAGCTGTGTTTTGTGGGTGAGACGCTGCTGTAGCCGTTTTTTGTGGGTGAGACGCTGCTCTAGCCGTGTTTTGTGGGTGAGACGCTGCTCTAGCTGTGTTTTGTGCAGGGTGAGACGCTGCTCTAGCTGTGTTCTGTGGGTGAGACGCTCCTCTAGCTGTGTTTTGTGGGTGAGAGGCTGCTCTAACTGTGTTTTGTGGGTGAGACGCTGCTCTAGCTGTGTTTTGTGGGTGAGACAATGCTCTAGCTGTGTTTTTGTGGGTGAGACAATGCTCTAGATGTGTTTTTGTGGGTGAGACAATGCTCTTGCTGTGTTTTGTGGGTAAGACGCTCCTCTAGCTGTGTTTTGTGGGTGAGACGCTGCTCTAGCTGTGTTTTGATGGTGAGACGCTCCTCTAGCTGTGTTTTGTGGGTGAGACGCTGCTGTAGCTGTGTTTTGTGCAGGGTGAGACGCTGCTCTAGCTGTGTTTTGTGGGTGAGACGCTGCTCTAGCTGTGTTTTGTGGGTGAGAGGCTGATGTCGCTGTTTTTTGTGGGTGAGACGCTGCTCTAGCTGTGTTTTGTGCAGGGTGAGACGCTGCTCTAGCTGTGTTTTGTGGGTGAGACGCTGCTCTAGCTCTGTTTTGCGGGTGAGACGCTCCTCTAGCTGTGTTTTTGTGGGTGTGACATTCCTCTAGCTGTGTTTTGTGGGTGAGATGCTCCTCTAGCTGTGTTTTGTGGGTGAGACGCTGCTCTAGCTGTGTTTTTGTGGGTGAGACGCTCTTCTAGCTGTGTTTTGTGGGTGAGACGCTGCTCTAGCTGTGATTTGTGGGTGAGACGCTGCTCTAGCTGTGTTTTGTGGGTGAGACACTGCTCTAGCTGTTTTTTGTGGGTGAGATGACTTAGACTTAGACTTAGAAAACGTTATTATCCCCGTGAGGGGCAATTTGCTTCACAGCCAGCAGAAACACACCACAATTCAGTTAACACAACAAAAACTTAAAAAGTGCACAAGTGGAATAAAAGCTTGTCATAAAAGTCTGTTGATAAAACCAATAGCTGCTCTAGCTGTGTTTTGTGGGTGAGAAGCTGCTCTAGCCGTGTTTTGTGGATGAGATGCTGCTCTAGCTGTGTTTTGTGGGTGAGACGCTGCTCTAGCTGTGTTTTGTGGGTGAGACGCTGCTCTAGCTGTGTTTTGTGGATGAGATGCTGCTCTAGCTGTGTTTTGTGGGTGAGACGCTGCTCTAGCTGTGTTTTGTGGGTGAGACGCTGCTCTAGCTGTGTTTTGTGGATGAGATGCTGCTCTAGCTGTGTTTTGTGGGTGAGAAGCTGCTCTAGCTGTGTTTTGTGGGTGAGACGCTGCTCTAGCTGTGTTTTGTGGGTGAGACGCTGCTCTAGCTGTGTTTTGTGGATGAGATGCTGCTCTAGCTGTGTTTTGTGGGTGAGAAGCTGCTCTAGCTGTGTTTTGTGGATGAGATGCTGCTCTAGCTGTGTTTTGTGGGTGAGATGCTGCTCTAGCTGTGTTTTGTGGGTGAGATGCTGCTCTAGCTGTGTTTTGTGGGTGAGACGCTGCTCTAGCTGTGTTTTGTGGGTGAGATGCTGCTCTAGCTGTGTTTTGTGGGTGAGACGCTGCTCTAGCTGTGTTTTGTGCAGGGTGAGATGCTGCTCTAGCTGTGTTTTGTGGGTGAGACGCTGCTCTAGCTGTGTTTTGTGGGTGAGACGCTGCTCTAGCTGTGTTTTGTGGATGAGATGCTGCTCTAGCTGTGTTTTGTGGGTGAGACGCTGCTCTAGCTGTGTTTTGTGAGTGAGACGCTGCTCTAGCTGTGTTTTGTGGGTGAGACGCTGCTCTAGCTGTGTTTTTGTGGGTGAGATGCTGCTCTAGCTAATCTGCTGTCTGTTTCTATCAGTCATCCGTGATGATTTCCATGATTGCATGACGACACCAAAGTATCGGCCGTCTCCCTCACCTGCATCTGGACTGGATTCACTGGAAACAGATGTCGACGGAAAGAAACGAGTGTGTCCGATGAACAATGCGTTTAAAAGTGATGCATTCCTTGTTTGACTATGTGCAACAGGAAAGAAAAGAATGTGAAGAAAAGTCCATTTTAAGTTAGAAGGGAGAAGATACGAATGCAGGAACCCATCTACCATTCTAACCTTCTGCCCTTCTATCCTTCTATCCTTCTATCCTTCTATCCTTCTACCCTTTATCCTTCTACCTTTCTAACCTTCTATCCTTCTACCTTTCTACCCTTCTTTATTTAATATTTTCCTTATTTATTTGGATATGTCTCCATTGTCCCCAGAAGATGCACCAGTTGTCCTCTGACTGTTCATCTGGTGTCAGCTTCTCATGGGTCAGTTGTTCACTCTGCACTCTTCGTTCTCCTCTCACGATTTCTGAGATTCGTATTTGGGGGGTGAGGGTTATTTTTTGATGCTAACATTTTGTAAAAGAAAAACGTCTGTTTTCTCCGTTTGGCTTTGTAGGGTAGAAAAGCAATTACTCTTACTGCTTGTTTAGCTAAAAGTGAATCAGTGCAAGCAAGAGAAGAAAGCAGCCTGAACACTATAAACACGCTACATGTACATAAATGGTTCTTCTCATTCCTCACTGACTGTTTTAATGCCTGAAGACTTTCATAACCAGACAACTGAAAATGGCAAAATGCTGCAGGGGACCAGCGGGCCTGATGTTGCTTCATCAGAACTGCGGTTTGTAGATCCTCAGTTTAGATTATATTTGGTAGCCGTTGTTTCTTTCACCTTCTGTTCAAGCAAATGTGTGTTTCTGCGCTGCTGCTACCTCAACAGGGGCTGAACAAGAACCCACCCCGTGGCTCCTTCATTACATTCACACTAAACAGGCAGAATAAATCGGACGGGTTCTCTCTCCTTCTCACACACACACACACATCACAGGGCTGCTCCTGCATAAACTGCATGACATCATATGATCTCATCACAGAAGAAGCTAAGCCTGACACAAACGTGTGGAGGCAGGTTGTCAGAGGAGAGAAGAGACAGAATTACCTGATTTATTATAAAACATTTATTCATTTAAGAGTCATCGTTTGATGATTTTGTACTTTTGCTAACTTTGGAATCTTTTCATGCCAAGCGTTAGAACAGAAAGCTTCCAGCAGCAACACCACATAACAAAGGACCCATTATGAACTGGGATGTTTACAATGGCCACTATATGAGAGATAAGCCCAAAACTGTAAATCTACAGCTCTGGATGATTTCCAGATTCCATTGGAGATCCTCGTCCAGATTTGATTAAAGCCCAATCCTAATTCTGAGTCTTGATCCTGCCCCTCTTTTTGCAGGATAGTGTGTCCCATTTCTTTAGGGATTGTGTTCCTCCACCCCATCAGACATCCATGTTCTCGAGGGAAGCCTCAAACTGGGCATCTAATCTGATTTAGAGGGGGAAAAGGACACTCTTTACAAGAAAGGCAGCATGGTGGCGCAGTGGGTTGCACTGTTGTCTTACAGCAAGATGGTTACGGGTTTGATTCCACGTGGGACCTTTCTGGACGGTTGCATGTTCTCCCCATCTGTATGAGTTCACTCTGGTCCCCCAGCTTCCTTCTGTCACCAAAACATGCAATGTAGGTGAATTGATTACTGAAGCAACTGATCGCAAAAATATTGTGCCTCTGAGATATAAAGTTCTTTTTCCAGTTTCCTTCTGGGCTGGCCTTCCTGATTGACCCTCATTCAGACACACTTCCTGCTCAGCTGACACACTTCCTGCTCATGCAACACACTTCCTGCTCTCCCGACACACTTCCTGCTCACCTGACACACTTCCTACTCTCCCGATCACACTTCCTGCTCACCTGACACACTTCCTGCTCTCCCGATAACACTTCCTGCTCACCTGACACACTTCCTGCTCACCTGACACACTTCCTACTCTCCCGATCACACTTCCTACTCTCCCGATCACACTTCCTGCTCACCTGACACACTTCCTGCTCTCCCGACACACTTCCTGCTCACCTGACACACTTCCTGCTCTCCCGATAACACTTCCTGCTCACCTGACACACTTCCTACTCTTCCGATCACACTTCCTGCTCACCTAACAGACTTCCTGCTCACCTGACACACTTCCTACTCTCCCAATCACACTTCCTACTCTCCCGATCACACTTCCTGCTCACCTGACACACTTCCTGCTCTCCCGACACACTTCCTGCTCACCTGACACACTTCCTGCTCTCCCGATAACACTTCTTGCTCACCTGACACACTTCCTACTCTCCCGATCACACTTCCTGCTCACCTGACAGACTTCCTGCTCTCCCGATAACACTTCCTGCTCACCTGACACACTTCCTACTCTCCCGATCACACTTCCTACTCTCCCGATCACACTTCCTGCTCACCAGACATTCACTTACATTTGCATTGTGTGAGGATTCGTTTAGTTTATGTTTTGTTTTTTTTACTGCTGAGGACAAAGTTCCGGAACTTATTTTGAGAACTGTTTTGAGTTCAGCTCGGCTGCATTGGTTTACATCACGCAGCTCATCTGCTGAGACTATTGCTGTGTGTGTTGCTGTTTTGCTTACTTTCGTTTATTTCATATTTTAATTTATATTGAAATTCCTCAACGCCTGGCTCTTATCAGTGCATGATTCTTGAGGGGACTGGTTTGTATTCAATGTCCTTTTGAACATATTTTGTTAATAACCTTACTTTGGATCAATGGAGTCTTGTCTCATGCTTTTCTTCGTTGAATAAACCTTTTTCTCATCAATGATTATTTCAGTGCAACAATGATACTTCAATTTCAGAGAAAGACAAGGTGAGGGAACGCAAAATGCAGATTTTAAAAGATGGTTCTGTTTAATGAAGGTAAAAGTTATTGAAACCCCATATCACCTCTGTCTGTCAGCATCTCACCCGTATGAGAAGGAGTCCGTCACATCGCTGTTGAGGGAGTTTGGCTAAACCTTCTTTGCAGAATTGTTTTAATGCATGAACTGACTCAGGATTTTATGGTAAAGAGCAGGATTCATGGTCCCATCAATCACAGCAAGTCATCCACATCCTGACGCACCAAAGCAGCCCCAGACCAGCACACTCCCACCACCAAGTTGAACTGTGTCTTGAAATAATTTAGATGCCTCTGAAGTGGCCTGTTTCTTTATTGTGATCATTTGCGCAGAGACAATCAACACCATGGTCCATAACAAAGGAAGTCAGCCCTATTTGAATATTTGCCCTACTTGTAAAGGGTAAGTACAAATGGAAGGCATTTGTGTCCGAGGCACACACAGCCATGTGTGTCTATGTTGTGGTTAGTCATAGAACAGGCATGGATGTATCCTGCCTATCAAACACTTTTGTGATAGCCCATAACCCTCCTTTTGGCTTCCTAAAACAATTCCCACTGTCTTTCCACATTTTCTGAAACCGTTCTTCTGCTTAATTTATTCTGAATGATTATTTCCAGTGGAATGTTGTTTGAAATACCCCAAAAAACGTGCAAAAATATGCATGAAGTAAACGCAGAGTCCGAGATATTCATATACTACATAGATAGACTGTCACTGTAGGCTATATTGTTTGTGTTGTTTTCCTGGGTCGTCCTCTAGTCCTGTTCCCTGGCAGTTCCATCCTCAGCATCTTTCTACCGATATAGTCCCCGTCTCTCCTCTGGACATGTCCAAACCATCAAAGTCTGGTCTCTCTGACCTTATCTCCTCTTATTGCCTCATTTCTAATCCTATCATAAAAAACTGCACTTCCCAGAATTCACTTGTTGCATAAAAACCGTCATTTGGTTATGGGAGAAAGGTATATATGAAGCCAAATATATATATATATATAATTATAATTATAATTTCTACTTAGAAATGCATGGCACATCAAACTCAAATCTAAATAAAATTGTATTAAAATATTTTCCTCACGACAAACGTCGATATGACGAAGCGGAAGTCGCTCCGTCTTCCTTTCCGCCATTCGGTGAGCGACGGGAGAGGGTGCGTTTTCCTTCACGCTCCGCATTCTGTGCTTAAATGTCTTTTTGGCTCCGTGATTTGAAACTCTGACTCGGTGAAGTAAAACGTTCGTCCTTGTTGGTTACAGGTTGCGACGATGGGCCGCCGACCAGCCCGCTGGTAAGTTCGACGCGACGTCGCTTCGAGAACCGCGGACGGAGTCCTGCTCGGGAGAAAATGGCAGCCGAGCCGCTCGGCGCCATGCGGGCCGCGCTAGCGTGCCGGCTCGCTAGCATGCGGGCCGCGCTAGCATGTCGGCCGCGCTAGCATGTGGGCCGCGCTAGCATGTCGGCTCGCTAGCATGTCGGCTCGCTAGCATGTGGGCCGCGCTAGCATGTCGGCTCGCTAGCATGTGGGCCGCGCTAGCGTGTGGGCCGCGCTAGCGTGTCGGCCGCGCTAGCATGTGGGCCGCGCTAGCATGTCGGCTCGCTAGCATGCGGGCCGCGCTAGCATGTGGGCCGCGCTAGCATGTCGGCTCGCTAGCATGCCGGCCCGTTTTCTGGCCGGCTGTAGCGCACCAGAGCCGGTGTGGTTTTATATCGTGTACTTAACGCTGGCTTTTATCGGTATTGTCACAATATTTGTGACACGAACACATTCCTTTAAGCGACATTAGCTAATGCTTTCAAAGCTAATGCTAACCCTCAACTTCGTCCGTCTGCCCTCGTTCAACGCACAGCCGCGACCCGAATCCTCTTCCGTACGTGACCGGATTATCCGAGTCCTGCCGGCGTGGCTGCTGATGGCGTCACAATGTAAAAGTGTATAAAAATGGAAAAGCATTTTCTGAATGAACTACGAGTCCAGATTTTGGAGAGCTGGCGCTAAACTGCGAAGCATCCTGGAAGCTTCACGTTGAACTAATTTTGTAGTTCTTTACTATTCTATACCGCAAATATAAGGAAGGAAGAACTGGAAGACCAACGTGGCTTTACGAGCTAGTGTGGTTTGCGGGCTGGGGGGGGGTCATCAAAATATAATGAGGGTGACGGTACACTGAGAACGGTGTATACTGATGCTGCCTTGCCTTTGGGTTGAGGCAGGGCTGTCGGTATTTAGCTCGTTTCACTCACTTTGAAACGCTTTCAGTAATGTGTGAATTTAAAACCTGATTGTTTGACCCTAATTAGTCGTACAAACGGTAACGCCCATCCCTTCTGTCGCCAACAGCTACCGTTACTGCAAGAACAAGCCCTACCCGAAGTCCCGCTTCTGCAGGGGAGTTCCTGGTGAGCGTTTAGGACACCCGGCGGGGACATTGTCCCAGTTGTCCGTCCTGCAGCTTATTAAGCCGACCAGTTCTGCTGCGGTGCGGTTTTGGTGCGCAATGGCTGCAGAAAGCAACTCTGTGGTTGTGTATGTCCTCAGCTGGGAGGTGCTGAGTGCTTTAAGGGACCGCCGAGACACTGGTCATGTGACCGCCGCCCCCCCGGATCCTTATCGTTACGCCCGTTTGTGCTTCAAGGTGTTTCCGTCTGATGAACTTTGTCGATCAGTCCTCGATAGACCGTAACAGAGCAGAGCGTTAACTGATGGGGGGGGGGGGGGGGGGGATGATTCGGTTTCACCGGCTCCCACGGAGAACAGAAATGATCCGTCGGTGATAATAACTCGACTTCCTGTTTAGATCCCAAAATCAGGATCTTCGACTTGGGCAGGAAGAAGGCGAAGGTCGATGAGTTCCCGCTGTGTGGCCACATGGTCTCTGACGAGTACGAGCAGCTGTCCTCGGAAGGTGAGGCGGTGGCCTGTGTGGGGGGGGGGGGGGGGGGTTATTCAAGCTAAAATGCTTCACGCTGACCCTTGTAAATCTGTTATCCCCCCCCAGCTCTGGAGGCTGCCCGTATCTGTGCTAACAAGTACATGGTGAAAACATGCGGGAAGGATGGTTTCCACATCCGCATGCGTCTGCATCCCTTCCACGTCATCCGCATCAACAAAATGTTATCCTGCGCTGGGGCTGATAGGTGAGGGGGTTGTTGCTGAGGGGGGGGGGGGTGGTAAGCATCCTACAACGAGCTCGCTCTGAAACGCTCCTTCTCCGGTGTTCTGGTCTCAGGCTCCAGACGGGGATGCGCGGTGCCTTCGGCAAGCCGCAGGGCACCGTGGCTCGTGTGCACATCGGTCAGGTGATCATGTCGGTCCGCACCAAGGCCCAGAACAAGGAGCACGTGGTCGAGGCCCTGCGCCGCGCCAAGTTCAAGTTTCCTGGACGCCAGAAGGTAACCCTCAACGATCAGGAAGGGTTCGGGTTCGACGCCGGCCCGTCGCTTAAGCTTCCCGCTGGTGCTCTGCTGGCCCCCGCCCCCCCACCCCCTCGCTCTAGGCATCTCCCATCGGTCCAGATGGAATCTCGTGTCTCTCAAGTCGCCTGTGTTCGTGGTGAACGATGCGTCACGGTGTTGGCTGCGTGTCGCTCGGTTGAAGCCGTGAAGAGAAGATGGCGGCAGGCAGGAGCTCGCATCCAGATTTGTGCTGGGATTTCACGAAATGCTCGTCTTCTATTGAACAACTCCAACCTTACCAAGCCGGGTTGTACGGCGGCTAGCGTCTCAAACATGAAATAGATGGTTACCGGCACTAAAACCATCGCTGTAATATAAAGTAACGGGACACGGTTGTACTGAAAGTTAGATCGACCAGCTTGAGGAACGGAAAGATAGAGCAACAACAACAACATAGGCGCAGCCTGGTGATGTCATAAGCAGGCGACGCCTCCTCAAAGCTACATGTCGTAGTTCGACGGTTACGTATGGAATCGTGCAACTGCCCCGTTGAGGATCGGATCAGAGTGCGTCCTGTCGGCGGTTTATCAGAGCAGGGATTCGTTTGGCCGTTTCTCTCATCAAGCGTTTGCAGAATTCTATCGCTCATTTATTTATGCAACGATTTGTTTTTCTCCTGCAGATTCATATTTCCAAGAAGTACGGCTTCACCAAGTTCAACGCGAGCGACTTCGATAGCATGTTGGCCGAGAAGCGGCTGGTTCCCGACGGCTGCGGGGTGAAGTACATCCCCAGCAGGGGGCCGCTGTCTCGCTGGAAGGCGCTGCACGCCAACTAGCGCCAGCGCCGCGGGACGACCAATAAATGGCTTCGGTTACCGGCGGCCTCGTGTTGCTTCTTTACTGCGTTTCTAACGGCCGATCGCCCCACGGGGGGGGTTACAGGGCTGTCCTGCCACAAACACGCCACCTGTCTGGGGCGGGGGGTCGGCGGGGGTATGTTTCTGCCCCAAATTCTCAGACTGACTCATCCTGAGTAGACGGTCCTTAAAGTACACAATAAAAATACTGTGCAGCGGGACAACGTGTCTGAATCGTGAGTATGAAGCTCGGAAGTGGACGTGAGTGGAACACGGTGACATCTGGGGGGGGGGGGGGTCCGTAGTCAAACCAGATGCAACCAAAGCACACGAGTTACTGTTTAGTGTCTGGGAGGGCGGAGGATAGAAACGTCTCTGAGCTCAGTAGTTCAAAGCTCGGTTCACAACTTCCTCAACGACTGCACGTTGTGCACCTGAAAAAGAAAAAGTTTCAGTCTGGTCGGTGTGGACGTGATGTGTCTGAGTCGTGTTGCTGGGCAACCAGGCAAGCCTGCACTCCCAGCAGCTTGGACTGGGCCTGGTAGGATTCCGCTCTGGCCTCAGGACGATGCAAAGGACAGGGTGAAGTGGAGACCCCAAAGAGAACGAAGTCGTCCACCGTTCTGATTCCTCGCTGGTTTATCCTCCTCACTATCCTCATTCTCCAGAGTATCTCTCTAAACGCTGAAACTATTGAGGAGCTGAGATGTTTCTGAATCAGGATAAACGAGATATTTATAAATGGAGACGAGTCTATCAGGATCAAAGCCGTTCTGATACACCCTCCTGTCCAGACGGTGGCAGCAGTGAGCTGGAGAGCCCTTTGACTACCGCCATCATAGAAGAAGACTGAGGAGGAAAACGTAGAAGAAGAAGCAGGAGGCTGCTGCAGTCTACATAAGACCTCTGCGTGCGGGGCTGGACGCGCACGCGCACCGCTGACCGTGGTTCTTTTTAGATTATAATGTAATAACGCCTTTATAACCCGGCTAAAACAGCAGGCCATCCTGCCCCTTGACTTCCAGAAACACGACGACTCGTTGTATTTCCATCACGTTCAGGCGAAAACCACTATTGTTAAAATGATAACATGATTTCTGCCTGTCGTTAATTCCTTATCATTAACGCTGATCTGGGGATTAATCTACACAAGATGTGTGCGGAACCGGAGGAGGAGCATCAGGAATTATTTTAGCTAAATGCTAATATTGGCTTGCTAGAATGCTCGCGTTAATGTAGCACTACGAGTATTTATAAATACTTAAAGGACTTTAAAGTCACATGAGGGTCTGAACAAAAAGTTTATACCTCTCTATTTAATAGATGTTGAAACAAATTTTGAAATGGAGAGAAAAAAAAAGTGCTTTTTTTTCTTTTGTCAGTATATTTCTTTTGTTTTGGTCACCACAACAAAAAACAGAAGAAGAAGAAAAGTCCTCAGGAGTTACTGCAGGTGTCAAATGACCCGTCAACACAGACGTGGTCCTGAAGCAACGAACCCTCCTCTCGTCTCTCGTCTCTCGTCCCTCGTCCCTCGTCTCTCGTCTCTCGTCTCTCGTCTCTCGTCCCTCGTCCCTCGTCCCTCGTCTCTCGTCTCTCGTCTCTCGTCCCTCGTCTCTCGTCTCTCGTCTCTCGTCTCTCGTCTCTCGTCCCTCGTCTCTCGTCTCTCGTCTCTCGTCTCTCGTCCCTCGTCCCTCGTCTCTCGTCTCTCGTCTCTCGTCCCTCGTCCCTCGTCCCTCGTCTCTCGTCTCTCGTCCCTCGTCCCTCGTCTCTCGTCTCTCGTCTCTCGTCTCTCGTCCCTCGTCCCTCGTCTCTCGTCTCTCGTCCCTCGTCTCTCGTCCCTCGTCTCTCGTCTCTCGTCTCTCGTCTCTCGTCTCTCGTCTCTCGTCTCTCGTCTCTCGCTGAGGGGGGGGGGGGGGGCTGCATGTCCTATGTTGTGTGGTACCTGTATGTGGTCCAGCTGTGACTAATGTCGCGTCTCCCTCGTCTTCACAGAGAGGAAGCCGAAGCGGAACCAGGAGAAGCCGCTCGTCCAGCGAGGACAGCGACGCAGACACCGCACACACCTGTCCCCTGCATCGACCAGGTAACGCACACACCTGTCCCCTGCATCGACCAGGTAACGCACACACCTGTCCCCTGCATCAACCAGGTAACGCACACACCTGTCCCCTGCATCGACCAGGTAACGCACACACCTGTCCCCTGCATCGACCAGGTAACGCACACACCTGTCCCCTGCATCGACCAGGTAACGCACACACCTGTCCCCTGCATCGACCAGGTAACGCACACACCTGTCCCCTGCATCGACCAGGTAACGCACACACCTGTCCCCTGGCAGCAGGGCGGAGCTTCTGCATCGTGATGCGTTTAGCCGTTAGCAGTTATTTCACTGTGTTTCGATGTGAATCCTTTTTTCAGGTGACGGTCGTCTGCATCGTCTTCCGCAGACGGTCACCCGCAGTGACCAGAGCAGCGCCCTCCGCAGGTTGGAGGTGGTGTTTGCTCCCCATCAGGCTCGGGACGGGCGTGACGCCGCCGTCTGGAGGGAGGGGCTCCGAGGAGTCACAGACTCTGGGCCGTAGACTGTATGCAAGCACGCCCATGAATATATATGTATATATTTATACACACATGTATATAATAGACTGTGTTGGAACTGAATCAGGTAAAAGTGTGCAGACACAAGTTTTCATGTTTAATAAATTAATCATTCCTTTGTCATGTCATTTTGATTGATTGTAATTTAAATGATGATTTTTTCTGCTGCTCTGCGATCAATTGTTTCTATTGGTTCAAACGATGCTCTCGTTCAGGCGGGTTCCAATCGAAGAAGAAGAATCTCTTTGGCTGAAATTTGTTCTCTGCCTTTATCCAATCCTCCAAGGGAACGGCAGGCTGGCATCGCTCGGCCCTACGATGAGATCTGGGCCCGCCGAGCCACCGTACTGCCTGTAAAATGCCCCCTCAGAGCTTCCTCCAACCTTCACCTGCTGAAGATCCGGCCCCTCCGAGCTTCAGCAGCTCCCAACGCCTCACGATTGAGTCACGGCTCCGACTGAAGGCCTCCTTAAAGGATCGTGGCTTTTGCCGCCGGGCGTCTGCTGCTCCAGCAACAAGCAAAGTTGCTGAAGAGAGAAGCTCATGAGGAAGCTCAGCCGTCTTCATGAATAAAGATGAGGGGAGCAGCGCTGTTCTTGATTTCAGCTCCGTTTGCTCCCTGAGGAGAGTAAAGGTGATCATTTACTAAGATGCAGAGTTCAGGTAAACGTAATACAACGTTTCATCAAAGGATCTTTTTAGTAATTGCATGAAAGTTTTTTCTGGATAATGTAAGCAAAATTACAAGATGGCGTCCCCCCCATCTTGATCGCGTCAACGCATCGGAGTAACGTTCAGCATCAGTTCATAAGCAGGGACGGACAGATGGAAAGTAGCCTTTGGCTAATTCTGCCATATTTACATTTAAACGTTTCTGATTCTGATATTTTATATACGAGTGTCTGAGAACTGCGATAACTTGTGGAAAAAGAGTTTGAAGGATGAGAGCATTGAATGACAGAAACTAGTTGTGATGAGAATCATGAGAGTTTGTGCAGCCGAACAAACCTCGGCCCAAGCTTTGTGTTTCAGAAGTGAATTCTCTCTTTCGTTCACCGCGTTGTCACGCAATGACCGGAGGAATATAATCTCACCAAACTTTATATTGTAACAGTTCTCGTTTCAGCGTCCGGCGGACGCTACAATATGATGCACTTGCAATAGCTATTAAACAAGCATTACACCACCAATATCTAATAATCGCTTCTGTCGTTCGCGTTCACGTTTTTTTGTGTCATGATTTCCACATTCTTGTTTTTTAATCGGGGTTCTTGGTCTCGATGCGCCGAAGCCGTTTCGAACCCTTCCCTGCTCGTTAACGGAGCTGATCAGCTGTTGATCAGTGTTTTGAGTCCGGCTCTTTTCCCGGAGGTCGTCGGCTCCTCCTCCATTCGCAAAGAAGCTCTCAAAAGACGTTTTTTTATTATTATTTTATTTTCGCGAGTTCGCGGTCTGTTTTTAGTAACGTATCACCGTAACCGCGTAAAGTATAATAACAATTTACAGACGAATGTTACGGTGGAGTACATCCGGTCGTTTTTCAAAATAAAACATCTTTTTTATTTATTTATTCATTAAAGTTAACACGTTTACCATTAAGACAAACACTTCCGCACTAAACTATCACGTGACACGTATGGACCAATCACCAAAGCTCATTTTTAAAGCCATGGCGCTTTCATCTCAATGTTTGTTGGAGGTTAATTTCAGAGCTTTGATGTTCACTGCCCTGCCTATATAAAGCCCAGCCCAGGCAGTCAGAACCTCATTGCGTTATGATTGCTGGTGGTGTTTGGAGCTTGGTGTCGTGTTTGGAGATTGGTTTAGTGCTTGGAGCTTGGATAGTGTTTTTGGATATTGGTATATCCTTTTTGGATTAGGTTTGTGTACGGACCTAACCCGAATGCAGCAGGCGAGTTTCAACGCCATGGCCGATGGCCCGGATCCACACGGTAATTTGCACCATTAGCTCATTTTTGTATTTTACACATTTCAGACGATTGACTCTGATCCTGTTTCTGTAGTTGGAGATAACCGGGTGACCAAGCGATGGAAATCCCCGGGTCTTCTGCGGTGGTTGCGGCGGCGGTTGCACCGGCAGAAATACAAGATCTCTCCCGCGGCTGAGCCCATCTCAGAGGTGAGATAATCGATCATTTAGTTGTCTTGTGTTTTTTATTGATTTATTTACTTATAGAATAGACGGTGCAAACATTTCTGTCTTCTCCCTGACTGAGTTAAACTTATTAGCTAGGACAGTTGGACTAGTTACCATTGCATTGTTCATTTTAAAATCAATACATTTGTTTGAGTCTTTAATGTCTTTGCCAAGTAATTTATTCAGATTTTGCCAGTTTATTTTTGCATTCCCCTTTGCTTCCACAATGATATCCATAAAGAATTTTTCTTTAGCCTTTCACAGACTTTGAGTTATTTTATTTCTTAAACATGTAACTGTTTGTCTTTCTGTAGTGAGACCAGTTTTAAATGTTTTTTTAAGTTGTGGTCCATTATTTTCCTGCATTCATCGTTTAACCAAGGCAATGAATTCCTTTATGTTATTGCAGCATCCGGCTCAGCTCGCCGAAATCCCGGCTGAGCCCGATTACACCCCGGCTGAGCTCGCCCAAATCCCGGTTGAGCCCGATGACACCCCGGCTCCCATCTCAGAGGTGAGATAATCGATCTTTTAGTTGTCTTGTGTATTTTATTTATTTATTTACTTATTAATTTATTTGATAGGGACAGTGCACGTTAATGAACATCTTACAGACGCATCTAATAGACGTAATATGCCGGATTTTAGCAAAAATGCTAGTTTACATCTGCAAACATGGAATGACATTGGTTTTCTATCAAAGACCTTTAACGATTCTTGATAGTGATTCTATGATTTTGCATGTATTTACACCTGCCAGCGACCAACATGTAATGCAATATTCAATGTGTGAGAAAATCATTGATTGCAGAAACATTCTAGCAGCCCAAGTGTTATGAAAGGTCGTATTTGCTTAAAATTGTTCAGGTTGAATTTCACTGTATTCTTATTCTTTTAATGTGGCTCTTGAGAGATAGTGTGGAATCAAGTGTCACTCCGAGGTACTTGCATTCAGAGACAATTTGTAGTTCCTGTCCTCCCAAAAATACACCTGAATGTTTGATGTCCAGAGGTTGCTTTGAGAACATCATACAAACAGTCTAACGTTTTAAGTTGTGGTCCATTATTTTCCTGCATTCATCGTTTAACCAAGGCAATGAATTCCTTTATGTTATTGCAGCAACCGGCTCAGCTCGCTGAAACCCCAGCTGAGCTCGCAGAGTCCCCGGCTGAGCATGCAGCGACTCTGGCTCCCTCACGGCAGACACCGCCTAAAAAACCTCCGCGGATATTTGCCTACCCTTCCCCTGTGATCCCTCGGCCGATACTCCAGATCCCTTCCATGGAGTTCCCTCCGCCGATATACCAGCTCCCTCCCGAGATGTACCATTTATTTCCGCGGATGTTTCGGATGTTCCCCTTCCCTTTGGTGGAGGTCCCTGCGGGGAGAGCCACGCTCCCTCCCGTAGAGACTCTGGCTCAGCCCGCTGACCCCCCGGCTCAGCCCGATGACACCCCGGCTCCCATCCCAGAGGTGAGATAATTGATCATTCAGTTTTCTTGTGTTTTTTATGTTATTGCTGATCCGGTGCCCCCCCCCCCTTCAGGGTTTTATGAATGAACATGTGTTTTTCTCCTTCTTCTCCAGCCGGCGTTGAATCAAGCAGCGACTCCGGCTCCCCGGCGTTGGTGGCGGCGACGGTGGTGGCGATCGAAACTCCCTCACCTCTAGACGGGAAATAAGTGAAGAAACGAGTCGGGAGACATAACACAGCCGAATCACAACCTCCCAACTCGCCAGAACAATCCACCGACTCTGCGAAGATAAATTAGCTCCACCAGCATAGACCCAGCCCCCCCCCCCCGATAAAGACCCACGCCCTGGCTCCCCCCAGCGCAGAGCCAAACTCCCCCCAATGCTGCGACCGTAGGCTGGCCCGGGACGTACCTCCGCCTTGCAGCCAGCCGTTGGAAACCACACGATGGAACATGAAAACCTATAACAGAGCGGGACGCCCCGGAAGTCGTCCGACGTCCTGGGACAGACGTCTGAGAACAGCTGAGCAAACACCCTTTGGCCTTTCTCGATCAATATCAGTCTTTGATCGGCGTTTGTCTCCTGGAATACGACTGGGACGAAGGTGAACACATCATCGCGCCACTACGCCACCATTAAGCTAACATTGGAGAACCTCACTGTTTAAGTGTTGCACAAGCGAAGCAGTGAATCGACATAATCAGTCACAGCTGCTTATAATGCAATTACATCCTAATAACCGAAGGCCCGCCTTGAAAGGAGCGACATTATTCACTCTCCTTAAATCTAACATGAGGCAGCGACAACATGGGAGCGCCGCCAGATATAATCTGAGACGGATTGGACTCTAATGTGTTTGGGAAGAAGGAGAAGTTAGGAGTGGCGCTCTGACCTTACACTATTACATCCCTCTGAGTACCGCGCACTCTAAAGTATGTTTTATTATGGAGACATCTGCTAGATTGGACAGGATTGGGATTGAAAATCATCTGAATTAGGATTTAATTTCACTTAAAATGCGAGTCGAGGGCTGAGTTTGGCAGAGACAAAAGACAAAAGAACTACAATGTATAGGACTTTATACAAATGAATGTCGCAGCAATTAAATTAAAGAACAATTAAAATATTAATTTTAATAATTAAATATGTCTTTGTCTGAGAAAGTCAGTACAATGTGATATTAGCCGGCGTGCAAAATAACAAGACCCAGGAGCTAAAGTAAATGCATTAAGTTACATTTTTAGAAAACAGATTTTCAATCTGTCGCTGTAATACCAACAGCTGCATTATGTGTTTAAAATATAGTAAAATAAAATATAGATTTTATACAGCAAAGCTTTTAAGACGCATGGCTGTGCATGTGTGTTCCCTTGTGTTTGCTCACTCAACCGGCCCTGCAGGTTTTCAATGACGTTTCCACAGCTTCAGAACCACCTCTCTGCATGTCGTGGCGCAGTTCCAAACGTCCGTCCCCCCCCCCCCCCTCGCCATGGCATTCTTGTAAATGACATTTTGTCCCAAGTTATGTATTGTAAATTATGTATATATTTTGAAATAAAGTGCTTTTCTTTTGTCAGTATATTTCTTTTGTTTTGGTCACCACAACAAAAAAACAGAAGAAGAAGAAAAGTCCTCAGGAGTTGCTGCAGGTGTCAAATGACGCATCAACAACACCGGCCTGGCATGGGGTTCGAACTCGCCTCGTTAATTCTCTGTTTTGACCGGAGGCGTAGCTCCGCCCACTGAGACTAGCCCAGCCAATGAGGCTCCTTTCTGCTCTGTTTCATTGTACTGAGCCAGCGGCCATGCGCAAATGGCTCCAGAGGAGGGCAGCGCTGTGTCAGTCTACAAGCAGCCTCAGCGGCGGGAGAAGTTTCCGGCCTCGGCAGCAGCTCAAGCTCCGGTAAACAGCAAAGAGGCTTTCTGGCGGCTTCCGGTCTCACCGGCTGTCTGGAGAGACTCTGTTCTGTTCTCGTTACCGGAACGCGGTAGCAGCTGGAGCTAGTGGAGCTAGCTTAGCCTGCTAGCCGGGAACAACGAGGCTGAAGGCTCGTTGCTGCTGGGCGGAGTCAGAATGAGTGACGTCCGGACGCTGAGAGCTTTCGTCCGGCAGCGACTAACTGCTGCTGCTGAAGACATCATCGAGCAGCTTGAAAGAACGCTAGCGAGGTACGAGGAGCAGCTTCGGGGGGGACAGAAGCTGCTGGACGCTGTTCTGGGTCCTCGAGTCCACCTCCGGAGAGCAGGTTGGTCCAGTCTGGTCCTGGTTCTGGTTCTGGTTCTGGTTCTCACTGCTGGGATGGAGCTCGGTACATTTGCTGAAATACTGTTGGGGTTAAATCAAAGGACCATGTTTGTGTGTCTGAGTTCAGGAAGTCCAGCTCAGGGGTCCGTTCTGGTTCCTCCACATGCAACCAGTCCAAGGGCTCGATCCATAAAGCAAATAAGAGCGGCTGGTGCTGGTTGGTCTGTCTAGATCCGGTTCTGTGAAGTCCAGCAGAGGTTCAGTTCAGTTCCTGAGGAAGGCTAACGATCTGTTTAAGCAGAGGTTCTGACCAGAGACCAGAAGGTTGATGTTCACTGACTTTAGTAATAATAACACTAATTAATTAGAAGCAGAGACCTGCATGTGTTTAGGGTTCTAGTGGGGCAATACGGGATAATCATCTCTGTAAGGTAAGGAGGGGCCTGGCCGGTGAGGGCTTTAAAAGTGAGTAGAAGGATTTTATATTCAATCCGTTCCCTAACAGGAAGTGGAGACGCCAGAACAGGAGAAATGTGTTCTCTGTCTGGTTCCTGTTAGAACCCGAGCTGCTGCGTTCTGGATCAGCTGGAGATGGTTACTTAACCCTGGTATTACGTTGTTTATGTTAGGGTCATTTTGACCCGCACTGTGTAAATCCACTCAAGACAGTAAAACAAAACGGGTTAAACCAATAACATCTTCATTTTAGATTATATGGACATTTAGAAAAGAGACGTACAATACATTTTTAATTTCAACGCTATCGTTAAGAACTATTTAAAGTTTTTCCCTCTTCATGAACACTTTTTTTTTTTCATTCGACTTGCTCCATTTCCTCAGATTTTCAATGTTCAACAGCTCTGGTGTCGCGGTTGTCAAATCGGATCACACGAGATCTCATGTGGAATGTCTCCAGAGACATTGTTGCTCGAAAGGCTGGCCTTCCATTCCCTTCATTCCACAGACTTGCAGTTGCTTCTCCCTTTGACCTGTAGACTCCAGCTAATACCAGAATCCCGATGTAAGCATGCAAGTCAGTCTGATCCAGTGGCTTCCATTTCTCTTGAAATACACGCCTTCCCTCCAAATTGGTCATGTCCAGTATTATCTTCTCTATTGGTGGGGATATGAAGAGCTGAAATGCTGATTGAATATCATCGACTCGTGTGACAGCAGATCTTGTAGGACCGGGAGTCTTTTTGATGACATTGGAAGATGACGGTCCACCTCGGCTTTGGTGTGGCGCTGTTGACTTTATATTACCATCTTTAGATGCCCATGTCCCCTCTGTGGATGATTATTGCTGCATTCCTTGGTTTTCATCTGATGGAGAGACAATGGCAGACTCGTCCTCTGAATCCTCCTCATTGGAGGAAAATTGACAATCTGGATCATCAATAACATTGTCCCGGGTCTCTGAAATCTCTTCCTCTGCATCACTATCCCAGTTCAAAATCTGTGCCAAAGTAGCATCAACTGTAAACCTTCTGGAGCTCATTTTTGGTGTGTTTGTCAAAGAGATGACATGAGAGCAGTGACAAGGACAAGGGAGAAAAGGTTCCTCCTCTGCTCACACCTGGGTCTCTGTGTCTAAATAACTATTCAGAGGCAGTCAAAATGCAAATAATTGGGCAATCTAAATAAAGGACATCAAAGACATCAATGTTTATTTTGGATCTGAACAGCTTCTTACCCTCATTAAAGTGTCCGGGTCAAAATGACCCTAACATCATATTTGTATGCAAACTCTGCACAGACATTATACTACACATCAAGGTGTCCAGATTTTACACACAAGTTCATGACCCAAGACGAGGAAAAGTCACAAAATTGTATGACGAAAAAGAAAGAATAAATAACCAGTACTTTGGTCAACACAAAAACTGAAATGGGTCAAATTGACCCTTAACATAACACAAGGGTTAATAGACCTTTTGGGGCAGCCGGACAGGAAGGAGTTGCAGTAATCCAGTCTGGAAGTTACAAAAGCATGAACAACTTTCTCTGCATCTTTTTGGGTTGGTCGGAGCCTGACCTTTGTGTTACAGTCGACCCTCGATATAATGCGGTTCATCTTCCGCGACTTCGCTGCTTCACAGAGTTTTTTAATGCAATTTTTCTTTTTCTTTCTCACTTGAACGCACCTTGAAGCGGCGCAAGGACGAAGAGGCGTGGTCGGAGGAACTGAAATACGCGCGAGTCGCTATGAATAATTCCTCGTGTTCAACCTCGTAGGTTGATCACTAAAATTACATTCGTTATTTCTAAAAGCTGTCATATTTATTTGTTAAGCGTTTGTTTAATAACACTCTTATTCTGTGTAAAAAGAGGCTTTTATTTTGTAGGAGCATAGACGTCACGTATGACGTCCCTTTTAGGTTTCGTTTCTTCCTGTTGATATACGTAGCTGCGCTGCTGTTCCGAAACAATAGTTTCATTTTCTGTAGCTTTTGGCAGAATAAAAATCAGGACAATCTTTCTGAAAGTCTTCAAGGAAATCAAATTCAAAAATCTGATTTCTATGAAAAAACACATTTATCAGTTTGAATCTTGCATAACAATTAATAGGCCAATCTGAGCAATTACAACCAAATATAAATGTATGTATTTATGTCTTGTTTAGATGTTGAATTGCTGTTGGCCACAAAAGAAGAGGTTGACCCTGAACGGCACGACTTCAGACCCAATCTGGACCAGGACGACCCCCCAGAGCTGCACCACATCAAAGAGGAACAGGAGGAAGTCCAGATCCGTCAGGAGAAAGAGCAGCTGCAATGGCTGAAGGAGGAGGAGGATGATGATGTCACAGAGTTAACATTCTCTTCAGTCCCTGTGAAGAGTGAAGAAGATGATGGAGGGAAACCTGACTCCTCACAGATTCATGATGAAGAGATGAAAACAGAGGCTGATGGAGAAGAATATTTAGGCCCAGAACCAGAGGAAGACGAGATGTCTCACTCCTCTGAACCAGAGGACGGGGACAGGTCTGACCTGGAGGACACCAGTGAACCTCAGTCAGACTTGGAGCAGTTGAGAAACCGCAAAGAACCTGAATGTAGTACTGAAAATACACCAGTTGGCTCCTCTGAATGTGTTTCAAGCTCTGATGACAAGAAACATCTGCAGGAACAGAGTGGAGGCCGAACAGCAGTGAAACCATTTAGTTGTTCAGTTTGTACAAAGAGTTTTCCATTTAAATCAGTGCTTCTCAGGCACATGAGAACCCACCCAGGGGAGAAACCTTTCAGTTGTTCAGTCTGTGCTAAAGGATATTCACACGATGGAAGTCTAAGAGAGCACATGAGAATCCACACGGGAGAGAAGATTTTTATTTGTTCAGTTTGTGCTAAAAGATTTACACGGGGTGGATATCTAATACAGCACATGAGAACCCACACAGGAGGGAAACCTTTTAGTTGTTCAGTTTGTGCTAAAGAATTTAGACCCGGTTCTCATTTAGAGAAACACAAGTGTCTTGGTGACAACAGTTGAATTAAATGAAAGTGCCAGTTTGTGAGCGCTGTGTGATGTGGTGTGTATAGCTACACACACGCCATCTGTCTGGTGAGAATAAAGTGGGGCGTCTTGGTGCCAGAGATGCTTTGCCCCAAATTCCAGACTGACTTGTCAATACCATTAAAAGCAGATTGAGTTCCATCTGTATAGATCCAGTATCTGCCCACATCTGGATCAGCTCAGCTTCCTGGAAATGCGGCATCGCTGAGTTCCTGTTCAATCGCGAACGGTTATTTAATGATCATTTATTCACCATCTAATTTCATGTTTTTATTTATTTAATGGACGCTTGTCAAATAAGGAAGAGCCCATCTCACCCAGGCTTTGTCTGACTCAGTTCACTCGCATAAAACAAGTTCATTATGGCGTAAGCTCAGTTGCTATGACAACCTGTTTGTGAACGAAGTTTGGTCTTTGTTGCACATGGACCCAACAAGAAGATTGGACCTTTGGTGTGCTGCTGTGTGACTTCGCTCCATCACTGAAGTTGCTTTGGCCTGTTGCACTTTTCGCCACTAGATGGCGCCTTCGGGTTTCCTGTTAGAACAGCCTCTGCTCATGGTCTGTTCTCTATTGACACAATATTTCTTGGGTTGTACTGGTCCTCACTGAAGAACGGAGACCACAAGAAGCCAGAGCAACAGACGGGATGGACTCGTCGCTGTCTAACTTGGCTCACTGTGCTCTAAATGCCACGTATGAGCTCTTTCATGTGATGAAAACAGAGGCTGATGGGGAAGAATATTTAGGCCCAGAACCAGAGGAAGACAAGATGTCACACACCTCTGAACCAGAGGACGGGGACAGTTCTGACCTGGAGGAGACCAGTGAACCTCAGTCAGACTTGGAGCAGTTGAGAAACAAAGAACCTAAGGGTAGTACTGAAAATACACCAGTTAGCTCCTCTGAATGTGTTTCAAGCTCTGGTGATGAGAAACATCTGCAGGAACACAGTGGAGGCCAAACAGCAGTGAAACCATTTAGTTGTTCAGTTTGTAAAATGAGTTTTCCATTTAAATCGGTGCTTCTCAGGCACATGAGAACCCACCCAGGGGAGAAACCTTTCAGTTGTTCAGTCTGTGGTAAAGGATTTACACACGGTGGAAGTCTCAGTCTGCACATGAGAAAGCATAGAGGGGAGAAACCCTTCAGTTGCAGTTCTTGTAATAAAAACTTCACTCGGGTTGCTTATTTGAAGAAACACAAGTGTCTTAGTAACAACAGTGGATTAAATGGAGATGCCCCTCCAGTAGGGGTGTTTCCCCTGATCATTCATTTAGGTGGTAAACCAAGCGGGGCCCCCCACCCCGTTCAAATAAAATTGCAGTCTGCTGATCAGTGACTCTTCTGTTCTGGTTCAGTTTTTTTCGGTGCAATTGTGCCACATAAAATGCAAACTACAGCGCTATACTATAGGGCAGGGGTCGGCAACCTGCGGCTCTGGAGCCACATCCGGCTCTTTCTTTCTGGTGAGTGAGTCAAGAAATCAATAATCTGCTGGAGGTGACTATTGAAAGTTATTTGAACTCTCTTGTTTTTTCCAGCATGTGCTGACATGTTGATCCCGGCTACATATGGATCAGGATCAGCACTGGACAGCTCCACAGGTAGCCGGCTACATATGGAGCTGTCCAGTGCTGATCCTGAAAGTGACGTCTTTTCTGCGGCATTGACTCGGGGAATGTTCTTTATCTTGCCCACTTCGGGTTTTTTTTTTTTGGCTCTCTGACTTTAGAAAATAAATGAGTATTTAATCAACTCATTACGTGACATGATGAATATATTTGTCCAAATTAATCCATAACTTGACTGTATTCGTAAAGTACTTTTTTGTAGGGGCAAGGGGACGGTCTCCAATATGCTGTAATAGGACCTACAGCCCTGTTGGGGGCAGCATTGCTGTTTCTAGGTGGATGATCATACATTACAATGTGAAGAAGAAAAGGCACGGACTCAGAGAGGAGGAAGGAAGATGGCGGAGCAGGAGCGATCAGAGAAGTGTAGGCAGTAACGCTGTAGAGTACGAGTCACGGTACTAAGATTACGTAACTGTTTATATAAAAACGATGATCACGGAGCTGCAGAGCTGCAGAGCTACCGACGCGGACCAACACTGATGACCAACCAAGCGGCGAGAATCCCTCTAATTCGTGGCGTGTGCCACCACAAACCGCAATTTACGGGTCAGCTGACGGTTTGGGTCCGGATATAGTGAGCCTGACCCGGATCCCTCAGACGAGCGGTTGTACAGTTGATGTAAATAATAAATGTGTTATTACATGAAAATCTCTCTCAGTGTTGATTTTATTGTCTTCTAGAGACTGCAAGAGACTCTCCTCTCTAAACAGGACCTGGGCCTTTTGAATGCTTTTAATGATGATATTCATGGTGTTGGAGAATCAACTGCTGACCTGTCTCTGTGCGTAATGAGGGGGAGAATAGCAGGAGGTGTTGCTATCCTCTGGCATAAGAGACTGGACTCAGTGCTCAGTGCCATTCGGCTAGATGTAGACTGGGCTATTGCTGTGAAGTATGAGTCTGAGGGCAAGGAGTGCATGGTTCTTAATGTGTACATGCCGTACGAGTGTAAGGAGAACGAGGATGACTATCTAAACAAACTCGCTTTCATTCACTCTTTTGTGCAGGTTAATCCCTGTACTTCTATCTATGTGGTCGGCGACTGGAACGCTGACCTGTCAGATAAGAGCTCCATGTTTGCCAAACACATGGTACACTTCTGTGAGGATAGTGAGCTCATCATCTCCAGCCGAGTGCTTCTGCCAGCTGACAGTTTCACTTATATTAGTGAAGCCTGGCACACAACATCCTGGCTTGATCACTGTGTGACCACGGCTGATGCTCATGACAACATCCGCTCCAACGAGGTTAAGTATGACGCATCCCTGAGTACCACGTTCCTTATGTTTTTTATGTTGAGGCTGATAGTCTGCCAGAGCTGATCAGAGAGAACAAGGGCAGGGCTGGACATAAGGTCGAAGCTCTCTGATGATGATGTTTTGTGTTACTGTGGGAGAACTGATGCACTGCTGAACAAGGTATTCTTGCCATGTGATGCTGTTGTATGTTCTGATCCAAACTGTGAAGATAGAGTCCACTGCAGTAATCTTTGTGTCATGTATGATGCTATAGTAGATAGCTTATGTACGGCTGGCAGCACCTTAGCTAACTACAGGTCTCACGGTAAAACAGGCAAACCAGGCTGGCACAAACATGTAGCTCCTCACCTTGCTGCAGCCAGGGACGCTCACAGAGAGTGGGTTCAGGCAGGCAGGCCCAGGCAGGGGCCTGTTCTGGACCACAGAAAACTGACTCATGCCAGGTATAAATCGGCCATTCGTTATATCACCAGGCAGGAACGACTGATGAGGGCTGACTCTCTGGCTGAGAAGCTTCTCAGCTGTAATGTAACTGGGTTCTGGAAGGAGGTGAAGTCCTTGAATCGGGGAAGTGTGGCCCTGCCGTGTTCTGTTGAGGGAGTCACTGGATCGGATAATATAGCTGAGCTGTGGAGGCAGCACTACTCTGCTATCTTTAATTGTGTTGACAGTGTCCCCTTTCAGGTAGGGAGCATCCCTGACAGCGAGGTGGTGGGGGTCACAGCTACTGAGGTGCGTGAAGCAACAGATAAACTGGCAGATAACAAAGCTGATGGTCCAGATAGAATCACTGCAGAGCACCTAAAGTATGCTAGCCCGAGGGTCTCTGTCCTGCTTGCGTTATGTTTTACAGGCTTATTGTCGCATGGGCTGCTGCCTGACTCCATGTTGCATGTTACGCTGGTGCCAGTGATTAAGGATGAGACAGGCAAGGTGGGGAGCCTGGATAACTACCGGCCGATTGCTCTTGCTAAGGTCTTAGAAAAAATCTTATTGATTCGCTTAAGACCTTTTCTTAACACCACCGACAATCAATTTGGGTTTAAAACCAAGCATGGTAATGTGGGGGTAATGTGGTCTCTCCGCCTTTTACTGTGGGGAACGGTGTCCGCCAGGGTGGGCTTCTTTCGCCGGTGCTTTTTAACTTCTACATGCATGATCTCTCTGTGCAGCTCAACAGCTGTAATACTGGATGTGTGCTTGGTGACACCTTGATCAATCACTTTATGTATGCTGATGACCTGGCCATATTGTCACCGAGCAGTGCTGGCTTCCAGCAGCTCCTGGACATATGCACTGGCTATGGTATCAGGTTTGATGTAAAGTATAATGCCAAGAAGAGTGCCGTCATGGTCTGCAGAACCAGAGAGGATGAGGGTTTGGACTTCCCAAGATTTTATCTGTCAGGGCAAGTGCTGTCTGTCTGCAGCAGAACTAAATATCTGGGCCACATCATCAATGACCAGCTGGGAGATGATGATCACGTGATCAATGACCAGCTGGGAGATGATGATGACATCATCAATGACCAGCTGGGAGATGATAATGACATCATCAATGACCAGCTGGGAGATGATGATCACATGTATAGACAGCGGCGGATGCTGTATGCGCAGGCTAACATGCTGAAGAAGAAATTTAGTTTTTGCTCTGAAGCGGTCAAAGTCACCCTCTTCAGGGCCTTTTGTATGCTGCTCTATACTGCCCCCTTGTGGATCAAGTACAAACAGGCCAGCATGCAGAAGTTGAGGGTGGCATACAATGACTGCATGCGGATACTTCTCAGGAAGCCCAGATGGTCCAGCGCCGGTGAGATGTTCTGTGGTGTCGGGGTTAACGCCCTTAATGCTCAGCTGAGGCACCTGCATACAGGTTTATATGTCGGCTGCATGACTCAGGGAATGACATCATCAGAACACTGACTCAGCCAAGCCCAAGTGCTGTGAAGATTAACTCAGGTATTTGGTGTCATTGGTACCTGATGCTATTATAGGATTACTGTGTTTACTGTGTAAACGTTGTAAATGTTACGTGTGCTTTTAATTGGACCATTGTGTCTGCAATAAAGATTTGATTGATTGATTGATTAAACAACTGTTGAGATGTTCGATGTGTCACTGAAACAAAAACTATTAGAGTCAAAGTCATCGATCAGATAGAAAAGCGTCTGAACAAAGAGCTCCACAGCGTTGTAACCAGATAACAAGCAAATGTCAATCCTCCATTGTTGAAAACTTTATTTAAAAAAAAAAGGCCTCAAAGGACATTATTCCAAAGCTGGGAGTGATTCAACGTTTCTCCTAAATGTTACACGAGGCTGATCTGAGTGAAGCCACGTCCTCAGCTGGGACGGTTCAAGTCCAGAGGACGTCCTTCACGCTTTATCATTGAAATACCGGTACAAGCATTTTCATCCGAGCAGAGTTTTCCAACTGTCCAGTATTATCTGTGTCAACAGGATCGTTCGGCGCAGCCATTCAACTCCTTTGCATTTGTTCAGGTACAGAAACAGGAAGGGCCCTGCTGTGAACGCTGGCGGGTAAAAACGGATCATGGCTCTTTGGTCCAATCGGAATCAGTCTCACTGTTACGGCTCCTCGGCAGACAGAACACGGTTCCTGGCTGCTTCACTTCACAACCACGACTTCATCATTCATTGTGGCTGTAACCTTCGTTCTATTCCCGTTGGCTGCTGAGGAAACTGGAAATCTTGCTCTGTGTCATCAAAGTAGGTGATGAAGATGATGATGAAGATGAAGATGAAGATGGAGCTGGGGGGGAAAAACAAGAACAATTACTCTAAGTCTTGTTGCAATTATACTAAAGTTATATGATGGATTATTTATAGAATAAAATATGACGCTATGGTTGTATCGGTGGAAGCGGCAGCAGAAATGGATGTCATTACCACGGTGAGCCACCGGGGGCAGTGTAGGCACAACCGTCACTGCCCTCGTTTCGATGCCAGCCTTCCAAGCGTGTGAAAGTGTCAGCACTAATTCAGAATAAACGAGCAGAAGTAAGAATGACCTTTAGCCTGCTGACCTCCCCGGGCAGCAGGAGCGTCGTGGCCACAGTCAGCCAGACCTGCCAGAGCGTCCAGCGTGCGTTTGTACTGCGTCTTGTGGTGAGGACGAACGAACATGCCAAACCCTGAGGAAAAGACACGTGAAGACGCGTGAAGACGCGAGCCGGGCCGCCGCCCCATCCAACGAAAGCAACGCCAGCGTGAGCGCTCACTGAGGAGGAGGCCGAAGTCTTCGTCTCGCTCCGTGAACAGGCTCACCACCGTGGCCACCAGCGCGTCGTAGTCGTCCGTCTTCTTGTAGCCACAGACGGTCCGGAAGAGCCGAGCGGACTTCTCTGGGCCGAGGGCTTTCTTCACGTCGGCCAGAAACGCAGAATGGGCGTCGGTCTTTGACGCAGAACCTGGAGGAGGAGCATTTACGTTGGGCCCCGCCCCTCCGAGCAGGGGAGGGGTTCCGCTGCCGTGGTGAGGGAGGCTGCTCAACATGCGTGTGCCACAAAACACACGTTGTGTATTTCATGTACACGTATGTGTTAAGAGCAACGGGTTAGAGAAGTTCCCTCGTTGTCCGTTACCGGGTCGGGCTGGAGTCCAGGGCCCCAGCAGTCAGTGGGCGAGAGGCGGGGCTACACCCTAGGTGAGAGGCGGGGCTACACCCTGGACAAGCCGCCAGTTCATCGCAGGAATCATTCACACTCACACCTACGGGCAATTTAGTGGCAGCAGTTCACCAAATTTGCATGTTTTTAGTGGTGGAAAGAACCCGGGGAGAACCCAGAGAGAACCCACGCAGACCCGGAGAGATCCTGGAGAGAACCCACTCAGACCCGGAGAACCCACGCAGACCCGGGGAGAACCCGGAGAGAACCCACGCAGACCCGGAGAGAACCCACTCAGACCCGGGGAGAACCCGGAGAGAACCCACGCAGACCCGGAGAGAACCCGGAGAACCCACGCAGACCCGGGGAGAACCCGGAGAGAACCCACGCAGACCCAGAGAGAATCCGGAGAACCCACGCAGACCCGGAGAGAACCCACGCAGACCCAGAGAGAATCCGGAGAACCCACGCAGACCCGGGGAGAACCCGGAGAGAACCCACGCAGACCCGGAGAGAACCCGGAGAACCCACGCAGACCCGGAGAGAACCCAGAGAGAACCCACGCAGACCCGGAGAGATCCTGGAGAGAACCCACGCAGACCCGGAGAGAACCCACGCAGGCCCGGAGAGATCCTGGAGAGAACCCACGCAGACCCAGAGAGAACCCAGAGAGAACCCACGCAGACCCAGAGAGAACCCAGAGAGAACCCACGCAGACCCGGAGAAGAAATGACTGTTGTAATATCCTTACATTCCAGATCCAATACATTCTCAATAAGTTCTTTAAACAGTGCAAAAAAGCACATAGAAAAACTCAACTCCCTTTGGTCTCAGACAAAATACGCCAATTAATGAAAAAAAGGGACCATTTGCTCAAAATCTATCTAAAGAGTAAAAATAATACTGATATGTTGATTTTCAAAAGCCTAAGAAATCTGGTGTTGAAAGAGACACGTGGGGCCAAAGCAAGTTACTACATCAAAGTTCTGTCTGATACAAAGGGAAATGGAAAAAACATTTGGAAACAACTAAATAGTTTGATCAATCCTAATGCTGGCACAGATTTTAAATATGAACTGCTAATATCAGGAGAAACTATATCTGAACCTACACAGGTGGCCACAATATTCAACAACTTCTTCATTTCCTCTGTTGAGGAATTGGCATCTCAGTTTACTCCAACCAAAACACATTCAGACAACATAGCAGCAGTTAAACCAGCTGGAAATGACCCTGATCTGCTTCAGATGACAGAGGTGGATGCGGACACTGTCCTCAAGACCATAACCCACCTAAACAACTCCTCTGCTATGGATGTGTACACACTAGATCAGGGGTGGGCAAACTTTTTGACTCGCGGGACACAATAGGTTCTAAAATTTGACAGATGGGCCGGACCAAGAACAGATGGATGGAGTATTTGTGTGAGCTAATATAAATGACACATGAAAGCTATTGCATGACAGGATTTGGCCTTTTACAGGTAGCATTACAGGGAAAAGGTCAAATGAATAAGGTTTAATTATGATACAATTTTATTTAATGATATAATTTGGACAAGTTTGGCGGGCCGGATTAAAAAGACCAACGGGCCGCATATGGCCCCCGGGCCTGGGTTTGCCCATGCCTGCACTAGATGTTGCTTTCCTTAAGAAGCACAGCCACGTCCTAGTAGGTCCTCTCACTCACATCATCAACACCTCGATTAAAACTGGTCAATTCCCGAGCGCATGGAAGAAAGCACTTGTTAGGCCTATTTTTAAATCAGGGAACACTCAGGAAGTAGCCAACTACAGACCAATCAGTCTCCTGCCTGTCATGTCCAAAGTCTTGGAAAAAAATATCAAAGAACAATTAATAGACCACCTGGAAAGCAAAAATCTATTACACCCTCTTCAATTAGGTTTCAGGAAAAAACATTCAACAGAGACAGCAGCTTCAGGTCAAAGAATCCCTCAACCGAGCAAGTATAGTTGGTGCAGTGTTCCCTGATTTAAAAAAGGCCTTCGATACGGTGAACCACAACCTGCTCATATGGAGACTCACATCTTTTCACTTCTCTGAACGTGCAGCCTCCTGGTTTCACTCATATTTGCAAAACCGTGAACAGTGTGCCGTCATAAAAAATTGTAAATCCTCATTTCATAAAATCAGAACTGGAATTCCCCAAGGTACAATTCTCGGTCCCATTCTCTTTAGTCTTTATATAAATAATCTCCCAGAAGTCTGTCCAGAAGTCAAGTTACAGATGTATGCTGATGACACTGTTGTCCACATTTCTGGTAAAGACTGTACTGCAATAAATGAAAAGTTGACACATAGTTTAAATAAGATCTCCACATGGCTAAAAGAATCCTGCTTAACTCTAAATACAAAGAAAACCAAATGCATCTATTTCTCCATTAAAAAAGCCAGTTACCCCCTTGCAGATCCAAATAAATGACGAGTTAATTGAACAGGTATCAGAGGTGGAATATCTAGGAATAATTTTAGACTCGCACTTAAATTTTAAAAGCCACATTAAAAGGTTACGTAAATCCATCCGATCCAACAACAATTGCTTTAAATTAATCAGACAATGCTCGACTCCCGGCTGTGCAATGATGTTTTTAAACTCTATAATCCTCTCTCGTCTGTCTTATGGAGCCACTGTTTGGTCACAAACGAGTCAGACCACGCTCAGGCCAATAGAGAGCCTTTACCACAGGGCCCTGAAGGTGTTTGACCAAAAGCCCATTAGATTTCACCATTGTCATATTTTATCGAAACACAAGTTTTTATCCTTCTTAAATTTTATTAATTTAAGTGTTCTTAAACAGTTTTTTAAATGTGTGAATGGCTTTGCACCAGAACCACTGAGCAGGTTTGTCAGCAGCCTGCAGAGCTCTGGCAGGTCCACCCGGGCAGCCTCAGGTGGGGACTGTAAGGTGCCCCCCCGAAAAACATCTTTCGCACAATCCGCTCTCTCTGTGAAAGGTGCTAGTCTGTGGAATCTGCTCCCTGTCCGCCTAAAATCTATGACACAATTGGTCTCCTTCAAAAAAGCAACGGAATCTTGGATGTGCAAGCAGCAGCACTGTTCCCATGTTTAACAGGCAGCAGCACTGTTCCCATGTTTAACAGGCAGCAGCACTGTTCCCATGTTTAACAGGCAGCAGCACTGTTCCCATGTTTAACAAGCAGCAGCACTGTTCCCATGTTTAACAAGCAGCAGCACTGTTCCCATGTTTAACAGGCAGCAGCACTGTTCCCATGTTTAACAAGCAGCAGCACTGTTCCCATGTTTAACAAGCAGCAGCACTGTTCCCATGTTTAAAAAGCAGCAGCACTGTTCCCATGTTTAACAGGCAGCAGCACTGTTCCCATATTTAACAAGCAGCAGCACTGTTCCCATGTTTAACAAGCAGCAGCACTGTTCCCATGTTTAACAAGCAGCAGCACTGTTCCCATGTTTAACAGGCAGCAGCACTGTTCCCATGTTTAAAAAGCAGCAGCACTGTTCCCATGTTTAACAAGCAGCAGCACTGTTCCCATGTTTAACAGGCAGCAGCACTGTTCCCATGTTTAACAGGCAGCAGCACTGTTCCCATGTTTAACAGGCAGCAGCACTGTTCCCATGTTTAAAAAGCAGCAGCACTGTTCCCATGTTTAACAAGCAGCAGCACTGTTCCCATGTTTAACAGGCAGCAGCACTGTTCCCATGTTTAACAGGCAGCAGCACTGTTCCCATGTTTAACAGGCAGCAGCACTGTTCCCATGTTTAACAGGCAGCAGCACTGTTCCCATGTTTAAAAAGCAGCAGCACTGTTCCCATGTTTAACAGGCAGCAGCACTGTTCCCATGTTTAACAGGCAGCAGCACTGTTCCCATGTTTAACAGGCAGCAGCACTGTTCCCATGTTTAACAAGCAGCAGCACTGTACCCATGTTTAACAAGCAGCAGCACTGTTCCCATGTTTAACAAGCAGCAGCACTGTTCCCATGTTTAACAGGCAGCAGCACTGTTCCCATGTTTAACAAGCAGCAGCACTGTTCCCATGTTTAACAAGCAGCAGCACTGTTCCCATGTTTAACAGGCAGCAGCACTGTTCCCATGTTTAACAGGCAGCAGCACTGTTCCCATGTTTAACAAGCAGCAGCACTGTTCCCATGTTTAACAGGCAGCAGCACTGTTCCCATGTTTAAAAAGCAGCAGCACTGTTCCCATGTTTAACAAGCAGCAGCACTGTTCCCATGTTTAACAAGCAGCAGCACTGTTCCCATGTTTATAAAGCAGCAGCACTGTTCCCATGTTTAACAAGCAGCAGCACTGTTCCCATGTTTAACAAGCAGCAGCACTGTTCCCATGTTTAACAAGCAGCAGCACTGTTCCCATGTTTAACAGGCAGCAGCACTGTTCCCATGTTTAACAAGCAGCAGCACTGTTCCCATGTTTAACAGGCAGCAGCACTGTTCCCATGTTTAACAAGCAGCAGCACTGTTCCCATGTTTAACAAGCAGCAGCACTGTTCCCATGTTTAACAAGCAGCAGCACTGTTCCCATGTTTAACAAGCAGCAGCACTGTTCCCATGTTTAACAGGCAGCAGCACTGTTCCCATGTTTAAAAAGCAGCAGCACTGTTCCCATGTTTAACAAGCAGCAGCACTGTACCCATGTTTAAATGTCCCTACAGTGTGCTTGTCTGTTGTACCCTGTTAAGTTTTATCTCTAACATTTCTTTTTTGTTTTGATTTCTGTCTTGTTTTACTCTTAATTTTGTTAGTTCTGTGATAAGAACATGCATAGACGGCTTTTTTAAAATGTTCCTTCCTTTCCATGTTTTTATGAATGTCTGTGTTGAAAGCCCATCTATGGACAAGTGCTGCGAATTAGCTTCAGCTATAAGCGCTATAATGCAAACATCGGATACCTACGTTACATGTGTCTATGTTTTGTATTCGTCCATATTCAAATAAACCAGAAATAAATAAACCCACGCAGCCCGGCAGAGAACCCACGCAGACCCGGAGAGAACCCGGAGAGAACCCACGCAGACCCAGAGAGAATCCGGAGAGAACCCACGCAGACCCGGAGAGAATCTGGAGAGAACCCACGCAGACCTGGGGAGAACCCAGAGAGAATCCGGAGAACCCACGCAGACCCAGAGAGAATCCGGAGAACCCACGCAGACCCGGAGAGAACCCACGCAGACCCGGAGAGAACCCACGCAGACCCAGAGAGAACCCACGCAGACCCAGAGAGAATCCGGAGAACCCACGCAGACCCGGAGAGAACCCGGAGAACCCATGCAGACCCGGAAAGAACCCACGCAGACCCAGGGAGAACCCACACAAACTCCTGACAGAAACGTCACAATTTGAATTTGAACCTGTGATGCAACAGCGCTAACCACTGCGCCACCCATGTAGAATTCCCCTCAGGATTAATAAAGTACCCATCTCTCTATCTACCTAAACAAAAGGAGTTCTGACTGTTAAATATGCGGTAGTCGTAGTAAAAGTATTACTAACAAGTGGTTAAAGGAGTACACAGACTGGGTGATGAGTATTTAGGCTCATCTTCAAGCACGGGACGTCTCACCGGTCTGACGTCCTCTCAGCCCGTCCTGGCTGAGGTGGCGTCCTCCTCCGTTGAGCTGACTGCTGCTAGATGCCCCACGGGGGGGCTTTAAAGCCTCAGCTGCCCCTTTGTCTGTGGCAACAGAAAAAACAAGTCGAGAGACGTTCCGACGACAAAAGCAATAAATGATCTGCAAAGAGCTCCTGATTCGATGGGGGGGGGGGGGGTCGACCCCGATGACGTCAGCACTCGGAGCACAGACCTCCCCCAAGCTGCTCGCTCCCCTCCTAACTGGATCTACACCGTCCACACGGTGATCTGGATCAGCACCAGAAGGTTCTACATTGTTCTTGGTATCTTTTTAACCGATTCTTGAATCCATAAATGGGTTTAATGTTAAACTGTAATATTTGTTCCTGTTCAATACCGCTCTGCAGTGGAAGCGCTTTGCTCTCATCTTTAGCCAATGAGGGAGCAGGATTGTATCCACAGCCCTGACCAGTCAGCCGCCGGCACGCCTCATCAAACGTCTTCCTGTGATGTGCACGAACAAACTGGTAGATACCTGGAACGCACGCACGCACACACACACACGCACACGCACGCACGCACGCACGCACGCACGCACACACACGCACGCACGCACGCACACACACGCACGCACGCACACACACACACACACACACACACACACACACACACGCACGCACACGTACACACACACACACACACTCACTGTGAGGCCCAGCAAACAGAAACGCATTCCTCCGTGTCTCCGCGTGGGGAATGTCCCCGGGGACGACTCACCCCTCAGCAGGCTGTGTGTGTGGACATCTTGACTCAAGACCGCGACCTCAGACAGCAAGGCGTCCACGCTGTCGGCCTTCTTGTACTTCTGCAGAGCCTGAACGACGAGGTCAAAGTTCACCTGGCTCAGTGACTTCTTCATTTCTTGCAGGAAAGCCTTGGCCCGGCCGCCTCGACCTTCCTCAGGCGCTTCCTCCGGCCTGCTCATCTTCAGCGGGGACCGGTGGAAAGGAGTAAATAGATAAATGGGACGCACCCCCATTTACGGGAGGAGGACGCTCAACAACGCTCCAGCAAGATTGTGGGGGGGGGGGGGGGGGTACAGTTTAGACGTCTGACTGATCACTCAGAAATCAACATACATGATAGCTCACAGAACCTTTGGGCAGAATGTCTGCTTTTGTCTCCGGACGCTTGCTGGAGCCTCGTTCAGCCCCTCTTTGACTATGCTAGCACCTCCTGGTACTCCAACATCAAAGTGTCCCTGAAAACCAGGCTCCAAACCTCCCAAAACAAACTGATTCGGCTACTCCTCAATCTGGGGCCCATGACCCACCTTCTTCCTGGACATTTTGCTAGCCTAAAATGGCTCAGGGTAGAAGACAGGGTTAAACAACTCAAAATGGGATTGGCATTTAAAATAGTCAATGCAGCTCTGCCCTCAGTCCCCTCAATCCCTGCATACCTGACGGAACACCTCCACAGATTTAGTGACACCCACAGCCACAACACTAGAGGGAGCTCAAACAACAACCTGATTACCCCCTCCTATAGGACTA
Organism: Brachionichthys hirsutus; assembly: GCF_040956055.1. NCBI lineage: Eukaryota > Metazoa > Chordata > Actinopteri > Lophiiformes > Brachionichthyidae > Brachionichthys > Brachionichthys hirsutus. The sequence goes on along the minus strand of NC_090898.1, from coordinate 1,502,373 downwards.
ACATGGGTAAATCATCTTTTTATAATACTGCCCCCTAAGGGTGGAACGGTTTGACTCCTGCCCTCAAAACATGCACCTCTTTGGCCTCCTTCAAAACGGCCCTAAAAATACACCTTTCAGGGGGCAGAAACGGAGATAGTCATCACGACTCTCTCCGGATCAATAACCCCCCCCCTTTTTTTGTCCACCTACGTTGCACATATTATGTGTCTTTTTAATGTACAGTATTGTTATTTTGCATCAAGTTAGTATTTTAATATTAGTTTTATTTGTATTTGTATTGTTAAATGTCGATGATTTATGTACGAAGGACTTTCAACGGAAACAAGACCGCAAGGGCTTTTTAGAAATGCTCCTCTTAGACAGGATGTTTGACCGTACTTGTACTGTAATACATGCTACTGTTTGATTGTACTTGTA